>NC_068996.1:2982528-2982876 GCF_001194135.2 Octopus bimaculoides | reverse complement strand
GAAAGAAGAAGAAGAAGAAGAAGAAGAAGAAGAAGAAGAAGAAGGTGGAGAAGAAAAAGAAGAAGAAGAAGGAGAAGAAGAAGAAGATGGAGAAGAAAAAGAAGAAGAAGGAGAAGAAGAAGAAGAAGAAGAAGAAGAAGAAGAAGAAGAAGTGGAAGAGGAAGGAGAAGAAGTGGAAGAGGAAGAAGAAGAATTGAAAGAAGAATTGAAAGAAGAAGAAGAAGAAGAAGAAGAAGAAGAAGAAGAAGAAGAAGAAAAAGAAGAAGAATAGGAAGAAGAAGAAGAAGAAGAAGAAGAAGAAGAAGAAGAAGAAGAAGAAGAAAAAGAAGAAGAATAGGAAGAAGAAGA
>NC_068996.1:2979768-2981488 GCF_001194135.2 Octopus bimaculoides | reverse complement strand
TATACAGTTTTGTGCACAGTGAAAGATAGCAGTGACCTTCACGAAGCAGTGTGCCGAATGATATCGCTGTGCTTACTTCTCAAGTTGTAAATTTGTGTTGTTGTCATCACATGTATGCTGTAGTCTGAAATTTTGTCATGGATAAGAAGTTGGAACAAAGAGCCAACGTGAAATTTTTGGCGTCGTTGTTTTGGACATTCGCGGTATTGTGCATAGAAAATTCGTCCCCCAGAGTCAGACCGTTAATCGAGAGTTCTACTGCGATGTTTTGAAGCGTTTGAGGGAAGACATTCGGTTGAAGTGACTGGATCTGAGGAGTGCGAAGAATTGGATTCTTTACGATGACAATGCACCCGGTCACCGAGCTCTCCTCACTCGTGAGTTTCTCGCGGACTTCCGTCTCTTCCCCAAGATGAAAAGGCAACTGAAATGTCACCGTTGTCGAGATCAAGAACGAATCGCAAAAGATCCTCGACTTGCTTACAAGAAACGACTTCCAGATCAGATTCCAAAAGTGGCAGGAACGCTGAAACCAGTGTATTGCTGCGCAGGATGACTATTTCGAAGGAGATGATATTCAAATTTAGGTAAATAAGTTATCTTTAATTAAATATGTCTAATCCAGGAACTTTTCGATACTATCTCGTACATATACATATATATGTAGAAACCAACTTATGTCGAAGAAAACAATAAGCACTAAACACACAGTAAAAAAAAATGCGGGAGACCCAACTGTGGGATTTGTGTCAACGTAATAGAAGGATCGGAACATCGATTAGAACAAGACCATAAGTTCATAATAAAAACTAATTTTACATGTGCATCGGAGAACTTGATCTACCTAATTACATGCTCTGGATGCAAACGGCAGTATATTGGACACACTAACAACAGCCTACGTCAGAGAATGGCGGTACACAAATCCCAAATTAATATCCCGGAAAACAGGAAAATACCTCTCAGTCAGCACATCGACGAATGTACTTACAACAAATTTCCCAAATTCACAACGTTTCCACTATACAAATTTAAAGACAATGCTAGCCAAAATGAACGCATTAGCAAGGAAATACTTTTCATAAGAAAATACCGACCAATTCTAAATTCTCTAAACTAGCAACACTGAGACTTTCATATATATTTTTATATATTTATATGTGGATTTGCAAGATATTCATAAGAAATTAACAAAGGAGATCGAAGAACCCGATTTCTATTAAAACCATAGGGGAACAACTTCACCACGACGACTCCTACAACTACAACTACTACTACTACTACTACTACTACTACTACTACTACTACAACTACTACTATTGTTATTATCATTACTGCTGCTAGTTATTCAACGGCTATAACCACACCTACAAAAAAAGACTGGACTACTATTTAATTTACAAAAACATAGTAGTAATCTACTATCACAGCGAGTTGGAATTACCATGCTTTCAGAACGAAACGAAAGGACCACGTACGCATGCAAGAAATAACAGTAAACTATGAATGTCATTCTTAATTTTAATTTCTATTTTATTTTATTAATAGCTCTCTTCTCTTCTCACATATTTTATACTCATTTTTGATAAGGTTTTTCAAGAAAAAAGAAACATGTAATGTAAATTAATTAAAATACCCGCCAAAAATTTTTTTAAAGTAGTATTTTCATTTTTATTCATCTTTAATATCTATATATGTGTATATATATATATATATATAT
>NC_068996.1:2971750-2979509 GCF_001194135.2 Octopus bimaculoides | reverse complement strand
GTCATCATCTCATTAATATATACCAGTCTCATTTTCTCTATTTTTCTCGTTGAAGGGCTTGTGGCAACGGAAGACGCGGAAATTAGAAAAAGAATATTATCAAGGTTGAACCAAGATGTTGAATTAATCTTACAGAAAGTGGCTGTGGAATGCCAACAAATAATAAACCTTCGAGAAGATACAAGAAAAATAGAACACAATAACAATAATAATAATAATAATAATAATAATAATAATAATAATAATAATAATAATTTCTGGTGGGGAGAAAAAAATGCTTTCTAATTGATGTATCCAGCAGATGACAACGTTTCTCTAAAAGAAATGGAAAAACTTTCAAAATACAAAGACCTGGAAATAGAGATAACTCGAATGTGGAATCTAAAAACAGAAACAATTCCTATCATAGTAGGTGCCTTAGGTATAATAAAAAAATATTCAGACAAATACATAACAAAAACACCAGGACTTACAAATATATATAACATACAGAAAATTGCACTACTGGGCACTGCACACATCCTACGCAAAACACTTTCAATACAGTAACCATAAGAACACCACAGCAAATACACAGCACATACCCAAGGCGCACAGAGCTGCGCTCGGTAATGAAGTGAAAGCACGTTATAAAAATAAAACTACTGAACAATAATAATAATAATGATAATAATGTACAACCATGTAAAGAAACTCTTGAAATAAAAAAGACAGATAATTCCAAAACTGTGTTATGGTTGCGGAGACCTGCATTTTAAGAAAGAATGCCCCTTTAAAGATAAAAAAAAATTTAAGTGCAGTTAAATTGTGCATAGCCAGTCAAAATGCTGGTTGAAGAAAAACGTAAAGCATGAGAAACCGAAGAAAGTCTACTCAACAGAAATAAATTATACCATAAGAAAACCGAAAATTTGTGTCAGTAGAACTAAATGGTTTTTCAGATGAAAATGCAATTTGTTACCCGTTCAGTCGTATCGATAATTAATACGGCAACATAGATTAATATAGGGAGGCCGGTATACTACTAAGATAGCTCACGGTGTATCAGGGAAACAAGTTCAATTCTTGTGCGAAATTTGGCCAGAAATATAACTTAAAGAAATGACTCGGAAAAGTAGAATAATGGTGTCTAAAAATACAATGAATCTGTTCGGTACAGATTTAATGGAAGAAATTGGCCTGTGAGATCTACCATTGAATACATTATGTAATATGGTGAATGTGTCACAGTCCATGTCAGATAATGCGTAGGAAAAATTGAAATTAAAATCAAAATTAAAGATTTAACCTGAAGTATTCTCGAAGAAACTTGGAACGTGTAAAAAACCAAAGTAAAGTTTGAGTTGAAAGAAAATGCGGTGCCGGTGTTCAAACTGAAAAGGAATGTGCCTTTTGAGGCATTAAATCAAGTTGAGAAATAACTAAAAAGATTGGAAGACGTGGAGGTAATTGAAAAATATACAGAGTGGGCGGTTCCTACTGTATATATAAAAAAGAAACACAACAAAATAAGAGTATGTGCGGACTTTTCAACAGGTCTTAATGATTGTTTAAAAAGTTACAACTATCCGCTTCCAAGCCCAGAAGAAGTATTTGCTAAGTGCAATGGTGGGAAAATTTTTTTCGAGCTGGATTTGTCAGAGGTCTACCTCCAATTACTGGTAGATGAGGAATGTGCTAAAGTGCAACAATTAATACTCATAAAGCTCTGTAGTGTTTTAAAGACTACCATTTGGGGTTAAGGTCGCACCAGCAATATTTCAGCAAGTAATGAAGATTATGCTAGCAGACTGTGAGTTTGCCTTCCCATACTTGAATAACATATTGATCAAAAGTGAACCGAAAGACCAGCATATTGAACATGTAAAAACAATTTCTTTAAAGGAATAAGTAACTATGGATTTAAATTAAGTGAAAATAAATGCGATTGTTTTTTAAACCTAAATAATGTAGACAGGTAGTCGATGAAAACGGACGAAACCGGACCCCGCTAGGGTCAACGTGATAAGAAATATGCCTGTTCCCACTAACAAAACAACATTACAAGCATTTTTAGGTCTGGTATAAGTTATTATCAGTTGTACATACCTAAAATGTATGAGCCAAGAGCTCCGTTGAATAATTTGTTAAAGAAAGACACGAAATGGGACTGGACAAACGAATGTCAGAAAGCATTGGAGGAATTTAAAAAGAGGCTAACATCAGTTATCATTAACTCATTTCAACCCAAACCTGAAAATAATTGTGACATCAGATGCCAGTGAATATGATATAGCTGAAATATTGCATAAATTTAATGATGGTAAAATCGAAGCTATTGCACATGTACCAAGAGCTCTCCTAGTAGCAGAAAAAAAACTACAGCCAGATCGAAAAGGAGGCTTTATCATTAATTTTCACAGTAAAGAGATTCCATAAATTCCCACACGGTAGGAAGTTAACACTGCAAACTGATCACCGACTGTACCTTCTATTTTCGGTTCGAAAAAGGGTCTCCCCACGCACTCAGCAAAGACAATGGGACAAGCAGATGGGTTGTCTAGGCTAATTCCAATTTTTAAAGAACTTTTTGAAGACACGGTGATTGCATCGTTAAAACTAGAAATGGAACTGAAGAACATTTTGTGCAATGTAGTGCGTGATTTGCCGGTAACGCTGAAAGAAATTAAATTGAAATCGGAAAAAGATATGTTCATAAACAAGAATTTTAAAAATACTGTTGGAAAATAATTCGAAAAATAATATAAATGAGCGGAACGCAGGTTCAAAGCATTATTCAGAATGTGATGCTGTATCATTATATGCACAAAGGGAGGTAATACCCGAAGTACTGCAAAACAGACTATTGAAAGACTTCCATGTAGGACATCCGGGGATTACCCGGATGAAAAGCCTCATGAGGAGTTACGTGTATTGCCCAAATATGTACAAATTGAGAGACTGGTAAAACAATGTAGGGGATGCGTTATGGCAGCAAAGACGCCCCCAGTGCAGATACAACCGTGACTAAAAACGGATTCAGCATGGTCTAGATTGCATGCGGATTTCGCAGGACCATTAAATGGCTCTTATTATATCATCGTGGTGGATAGCTATTCTAAATGGCTTGAAGTGTATAAATGTTCAAGGCCAACCACAAATGTGACTATTGATCTTGGAAGAATTGATCGCTCGTTATTGAGTGCCAGATATGATCGTGTCAGATAATGGCACAGAATTCACGACGAGGGAGTTCGAAAAATTTTGTAAGTCAGTCCAGATGAAGCATGTTTTAACTTCGCATACCAACCAATGCCAAATGGGTTAGCGGAAAGATTCGCCGACACATTCAAGAGAGCCTTAAGAAAGACCAGACAGGAAGCTTTTGAAGATAGAAATATGACAAAGTTCTTACTGGTGTACACAATAACACCGAATCCAAATACAGAGTCGGGTAGATCACCTGCAGATTTGATGTTCTGTGTTTGACAAACTGTTGCCGAGTAGGTAACGGAAAATACAAAATGCGCGAAGTAGAATGAATTTTTTTAACACAGGTGACGAAGTGTATTATAAATATATGAAAACGGAAAACAGGACTGGGAAGAAGGTAATATAACTGGACGTCTGGGTAATGTGGTGTACATGGTAAAAGGACCAAAATATGAACATAAAAGGCATTTCAACCAATTAAAGAAAAGATATACCAAAAATCAAGAAAGGCCAGATGAGTCAATGGATATGTAGTATGACATGTTCGAGGTCCCAGAACCGCAAGTGAAAGCAGAACCGACACATAGGGCGAAAAGGAAAAGAAAACATACAGAGATGATGGAAATTAAAGCCAAGAGAAAAAGATATGCCAGGAAATAAAATTATGATAAAAATAAAAGAATAAATAAATAAATGAAAAAAAAAAGGACAAAGCCAGTCTCAAAATTGGGAGGTGTTGTGTGGAAGGAAGTAGAACACTATTTGGTTGGCACAATATAAATGGACATGAGCAGAGAGTTTGGGGAGAGCTGTGTAAAGCCGAAATTTGCATTTTTTTTTAGTGTAATTACAAGTATTGTGTATCTTGAGTAGAACGATCTGCGAGGACGTTATTATTATCCCGTTATATCGTACGTCGATGGAATGATACAACATGAATTTACGCAGGATTGCACCTTAGGACTTACGCTCATGGATCTACGCAGGATTGCACCTAAAGACTTACGCTGATGGATCTACGCAGGATTGCACCTTAGAACTTTCGCTCATGGATCTACGTAGAATTGCACCTTAGGACTTTCGCTCTTGTTTCTATAACTGTGGAAAGTTGAACTATGAACTTTTATGCTTCATTTTTCTTTCCATCTCCTTATTCTTTCACTCCCTTTCTCTGTGTCATCATCTCATTGATATATACCAGTCTCCTTTTCCCTATTTTTCTCTATTTGTCTCTGATGACGAAATATCCCATACTTGGGGATATCTCAGAAACAGCTGTAAGACTTTGAATTTTTTCCTATAATAATATTGTATACGACTTGAGATGTTTGCCTTAATGATTGTTGTACTCTTTAACAATTTATATATGCGTATATATATATATATATATATATATATATATATATATATATATGTGTGTGTGTGTGTGTGTGTGTGTGTGTGTGTGTGTGTGTATGTATGTATGTATGTATGTATGTATGCGGTTAGTAAGTCCAATAAAGATGGCAAATGCGTTTTCCGGCTCAGTCACAATGTATGGATCCTTGGGAACGTGTCTTCTTCAATAGATCTGGGTTAAACAATGTGCATGAGTGAATTCTGTAGAGGAAAATTGTGCAGAAGATCATCGCATATATATGTGGATCCGAGGTAGTTATAAGAGGTTGCACAAACATGCAGCTTCAAGTGCACTGTTTCTTATAGCGTGAAAGGCAGGGAGTTAATGAAACACATAACGTAACTCCTATTCATTTGTTATTCACTAATTGGTATATGTGTGTGTGTGTGTGTGTGTGTGTGTGTGTGTATGAACGAAGATCTATGAATATGTTTGTGCGCGTATGTTCGCTTGATTTTACGTGACACCGCTTGGCAACTGGCGTTTATATATTTATGTCCTTGTCATTTACCGATTTGGCCAAATAGAGGCAGACAAAATAAGTACCAGAATAAATTTTTAAAATCGTACACGGCATTGGCCAAATATGGCGGCTGTCTAGAGTCAAACAGATAAACGAATAAAAATGTTAAATAGAACATATAGGAGAGAGGTCTTTGTGTGTGTGTGTGTGTGCGAATGTGAGTATGTTTTTGTGTGTGTGTGAGTGTGCTTTTGTATGTGTTTGTATATGTGTGCTTTTGTGCGTGTTTGTGTGTGCTTGTGCGCGCGCGTGAATATATAGAAATGTATGTGTCCGTGTGTGTGAGAGAGAAAGAAAGAGAGAGAAGGGGAGAGAGAGAGAGTGAGTGACAAATTTATTTATCACACTGAAACAGATCTTCGGTATACATTACCGACATTCACACAGTCACACATTAAGATATCGGGACCGACGTAGACATGTCCAACTAGCGAAACACATTATGTGTCAATCATCATCTGGATGTCAAAATAAATATAATTCGAAAATATACATTATGGCAGTGGTTCCCACCGATTTCTGGCCATGCCCCGCCAAATCATATATAAAATTCTTATGCCCCTTGTGATAGTTTTGTTATTCAAAATTTTAATTCTATTTACTTGGAGGAAGCTTAAAAGGATATTAACTTGGACCCTAAACAAGCTTCCAAAGAACATGGCATTCATGAAAGAGAAAAAGAAAAAGAAACGGAAGGACAGTTAAATAAAGTTTCAAAAACATTAATGGAGAACTGAAATGCAGAAATATAAAATATTTGAATATAAAATAAGCAAACTAAAGTTACTGAGATCCTTGTGCTTCATGCCTGCTACTGAGAAATTTTATATTAGGTACCAATTTAGTCTCAGCTTTAGTCTCAAGTCTCCTCCTTTAGTGATATCCAGCTGATTTCTTTTCTTCAATAACAAATCATTTACAGCACTTAAGTCACATTCGACTAGATATGAAGATGGGAACGGTAACAACAATTTTCTTGCGAAGTTGGCTGAATTTGGGTATTTGGTTTCTGTTTCATCACAAAGCCATGACATCACTCCTTTTATATTGAATAAAGTTTTAACTGACTCATTATTTTGCATTTCTGAGAGTTCTTCTTGGTACTGCATCGAAAAAATCAAATATAACCACTAGCATTGGTTGCATCACCCATGGTAGAAAATCAACTTGTTTTAAATCAATGAGAAAATCTTCCTTTCAAATCAGAGGTCAATATTTTCAGATCATCCACAATGACAAGCGCAGCAGCATCGGTCACCTCACATTTTTTTAGCCAATGAAACTGGACAAAACATTTTGTCAAAATATCTTTTTGACATACCTCAATGAATGTAACAAAGCCAAATGTCTTCGTCTTTGCATCAACAAGAGTAGTATTTGATCCTTGAAGTTGCTTATTTAACATATTCAGTTTTTCAAAGATATCTGTTAAATAACTTATAAATGTTTTACCATCAACGGTTAGCAGATGTTTCATTTCAGGATTTGTCACTTAAAAAGTCACTAACAACATCAAATAGTTCCATAAATCTTTTCAAGCAATTCCCCTTTGAGGGCCACCTTACCATAGTCTGCATTTTCACAAAACTGCTTGAGAAAACGCTCACATATGGCATTAGCTTTGATAGCATTGATACATTTTATAACTGATTTTGGTAACTCATTGAGAACAGGAGACATATTTTTGGATACTACGTTCTCTCTATGAATAACAGTGCACAAGAAGCAATTCTGGATTCTCACCTTTCATCAATTTTAAGCAGCCTTTTTACTTGCCCATCTGCAGCAAAAGAGGTTATGTTCTCTATTGGTATATTGTTGACATCCAAGTGATTTTTTAGCTTATCTTATATATATCAGTGGCGGTAGTGGTGGATTGTATTGATTTTCAGAATATCATTCCTTCATCAAATTCGCCTTTATCAATATATCTTGCATAGGTGAGCAATATGACCACGCTGTCTCTTAGGGTTGATTCATCCATCTGTAACGAGAATTTTCTTGATTTCAGCTTTTCAACGAGTAGTGTTACAATATCTTCACTCATTTCATCTATTCTTCTACTAACAGTATTGTTACTGAGTGGCATGACTTGAACAACCTTGTCATCTTTTTGAATATTCATTATTCAAAAATTTTTGTTTTGAATACTTCTTTAAATAATTTTTAATTATTCAATTATTTTTCAGGTATATTTTAATTACTTGTAATATAAACCCTTTATGTCCTAATTTAATATTTGAAAAATAGCCGACAAGCCATATTAATACAACCAAGATTTATATATATATATATATGTATATATATATATATATATCATAGTGGCACTCCGTCTCTTACGACAACAAGAGTTTCAGTTGATCTGATCAACGGAACAGCCTGCTCGTGAAATTAACGTAGTACTCGGGGAGAGTCAGCATGACACAGAGTGTGACAAGTCTGGTCCTTTGAAATACAAGTACAACAGAAACAGGAAGGAAGAATGAAAGTTGTGGTAAAAGAGTGCAGCCGGGTTCGCTACCCCACCCCTGCCAGAGCCTCGTCGAGCTTCAGGTGTTTTCGCTCAATAAACACTCTCAACGCCCGGTCTGGAAATCGAAACCACAATCCTACGACCGCGAGTCCGCTGCCCTAACCACTGGGCC
>NC_068996.1:2964224-2970361 GCF_001194135.2 Octopus bimaculoides | reverse complement strand
ATATATATATATATATAACTTACTTGGAGGCAACGCGTGGCATTCGATTATATAATAACATAAATAATATATAATTATATGCATATATCCATACATATATGTACATACCTACATCAATATGTATACATACATGCATATATGGGTACAGGACATCACAAAAAACGTTAAACACAATGAGAAATGAAAACAAAGATGAAGACAGAAAATGAACTTTTTTCGAACAACGAAAAAAACCCAGAGAAACGAGACATACAACATAAAGAATGTTAACCTTCTTCAGTTGTCTTTGCTCCATCTACTCCGCGTTTCGAAGGCAAGGATAATACGCGACTTCGTTGGAGCAGTCCTTCCCGCAAGCAAATTAATTAAAATTTGGACATTTTTGCGGAGGGTGAAAGTGTTAACAAGAACAGGACAATGAGAACAAGACAGTAAAAACAAGATAGAACAGTGAGAACAAACGGTAAGGCCAAGAGGATAGAAAAATTATTTTGAACGGTAGTTAGAGAGTGAAAAAAATTGCGTCTTCTCTATATGAAGGCAGGAAATAGAAAGAAAGAATCCCCTTCGTCACGTATCAGCGACGAGAGGGTCAAGGAGGAGGAGTGAGAGAGGGAACGGTGAAAGGAAGAGAAGAATCGGGGAGGGTTGGGAGAGAAAAACAGAAAGGATGAAGAACAAGAGAGGGAGAGAGATATAGATAGGGAAGTGACAGCAATAGTAGTAGAGTGCGCCGTTCAAAATAATTTTTCTATCGTCTTGGCCTAACAGCCCTTACCGTTTGTTCTCACTGTTCTGTCTTGTTCTCACTGTCTTGTTCTCACTGTCCTGTTCTTGTTAACACTTTCACCCTCCGCAAAAATTTCCAAATTTTAATTAATTTGCTTGCACGAAGGACTGCTCCAACGAAGTCGCGTATTGTCCTTGCCTTCGAAACGCAGAGTAGATGGAGCCGGGACAACTGAAGATGGATAATACTGAACCCGGAACCATGTGGCTGGGAAGCAAGCTTCTTACCACACAGCCACACCTGCGCCTATATATATACACACACCCACCCACACACATACATACATACATACATACGTACATACATACATACATACATACATACATACAAGCATACGTACATACATACATACATACATACATACATACATACATACACATAACAAAAGTAAAGAGACATTATTTTTGAAGGATTTATTACCAGAAAGAAAATAATGTCATTCGATGCATTTAAATATTTAATCTAGTATTTAGTAGCCATACCTTTTAAAGTTTTCAATTATTTAAACCGTTTGGACTTTGAGCAAATCAGTTGAAATATTGTCGCCTGTGGAATTTCTGCCCAGGTTACACAACAGCATGTTGAACAGTCATTTTCTTCAGAGAGTCCAGGTCGACCTGAATGGAATGTATTTGATTTCGTTGTTTTTGCTAATGAATTGTGCAATCACTCTGTTGACTGTGTCAAGAGCATTCTTACACTTTGTGCAGTCTTATTCTGTTTAAGTCAACTCTTGGATTGGCCTGTAATACGCTGTCTTTGGAAATGTGACAAGTCTTTTGCTTCTGGTGTTCGCGGCATGAATAGTTGTTAAAAACAATTAATAAACTGTAATCTGAAAAGAAAAGTAATAAGACATTAACAAGTTTGAAGCACCAAATAGTGTCCGCACAAAATAAACGTTATACTCAGGATTGTCTAGCCACTTTAGAGATGTGTGTGCACGTGTGTGTGTGTGTGTGTGTGTGTGTGTGTGTGTGTGTGTGTGTGTGTGTATGCAATATGCATTGTTGTAGTTGGGGATGGTCATATTTTGCCAATTAGATACACGCACTATATATTCCGTCTTTATTTCAGCTTTATCATTATTATTATTATTATTATTATTATTATTATTATTATTATTATTATTATTATTATTATTATTATTATTATTATTAATATTATTATTATTATTATTATTATTTTAGGTTCTTTGTCGAAACTCTTTCGTCACACATTTTATGACCATTTTGGACAAAACAGAATAAACAGAACAAGAGAAGACACGAGGAATAGAGAATCGCTCAAGTGGTCACAGAATGTGTGACGAGAGAGCTTTGACCAAGAAAAATAATATATAATAATAAAACTGAAGTGAAGACCAAACATATAGCGCGTGTGTTTAATTGGCAAAATATGACCTTCCCGAAGTATAGCGATTTCTGTTTCAACACACGATTCCAGAACATCAAGAATTTTGCAAAACAAATAAATAAACGTTATATATAATAGATATATGTGTGACTCTGTATGTGTGTGTGTGTGTGTGTGTGTGTGTGTGTGTGTGAGTGTGTGAGTGTGTGTGTGCGTGCGTGCGTGCGTGTGCGTGAGTGCGTGTGTGCGTGTGTGTGTGTGTGTTTGTGTGTGTGTGTGTATGAGAGAGTGTGTGTGTGTGTGTGTGTGTGTGTACACACACACATTCAGATACAAAATCATAGTGATGCTTCACAACTCAAACATAAGGAGAGTCTAAATGATAACAATATTCATAATAATGAAGGCGATTGATCTGCTATAAAACACACGTGTTCCATTATTCAAAAAGTGCGATCTTTACTTCTTAGAGAATTTTAACATTTGAATGCAGCTAAGCAATTTTGAGCAAAGTTCTGAATTCATAAATGTTTGCGGTTACTTCTGGAAGAAATGTATAGCAGTTGTATCTATTCAATACCCCAGGGACAACCTTTCAAACTCCGAAGCGCTGTTAAATACATTTTTATATGTTGTCGATTATATCTAATATTATATATTGTATTTTTCCTTTTCACCCGATTGAACACTCGGAAACGGTTACGATCTCAGAAACTACAATTTCTAATAAAACATATATATTCTGTTTTATGAATTGAGTTTATTTTTCTTTGTTTGTAAGCACAAAAGTTCACCAATTCATGTGCATTTATATGTGTATTTATGCATAATATTTGTGTGGGTATGTATGCACATTTTGAATCGTCTGAACATCGGATAAAATGCTTGTGGTTTCTAGTCACAGCTCATTACGTTTTGAATCTGAATGCCAGAAAGGTCAAACTAGCTTTTTATTTTTCCGATGTCAATACATGAAAATACCATTCAAGTACTAGGATTGATTTTATATTCCTATAATGTACCAATGATGCGATTTAAACAAAAGAATAATGGAAAACTAAGAGATTGTCCTGATATTTAAGTCTTAAATAAGCACTCGCTGAATTGCATTTGTAATATGGTCTTTTATCATTGATAGTTTATGTAGGAAACGAAATAATTGCGCCTCTTCTGCGACTGTTTCTACTTCCTTGGTCTATAAGTTTTATGTAATTAATCCCATATGTTAAGTATTGTTGGTTATATGTAATTCTTGCTTGTGTTTGCAATCAAGTTTCGATTAGTCTTTTCTTATACCCATTTTATAAAAAATTAATGGATTAACTGGATCGGAACGGATCGGGCAAAATACTTTGTGATATTTAGTTACAAAATGGCTGCGAGCTGGCAGAATCGTTAGCACACCGGGCAAAATACTTAGGAGCATTTCGTCGGTTATTACGTTCTACGTTCAAATTCCCCTGAGGTCAACTCTATCTTCCATCTTTTGGGGGTCGAGAGTAAGTACCAGTCATGAACTGGGGTCAATGTAATCCTCCAGAATTTCAGGAGTAGGAAGGGTATTTAGTTACATCTCTTTACTACCTTACTTCAAATATCACCAGATCGAATTTGCCTTTCACTTTACCAAAATTCTAATGTACGATATAGGAGTCGATGTAACTGACTCCCTCTCATCTAAAGAAATCAATATCGCTAATCAGCTGTTGAAGAATACGTTTGAAAACCGAAACATCAAGGAATTGATTTTATTAATTCGCACCTATGCAGGGTTTAAATAAATTGCAGTAATAACAAGAAATGAAAAAAAAATAATAAAGGAAAGACATATGAATGTCAAAAACTTACGATTCTTTCTTTTATATTTTCCTGAAACTAAAATAAAAATCATTCCTTTTACAATGTTAATGGAAAGTTAGTTTCAGATAATGAAGATTCAGAAAGAATTATATGCAAACACAAAAATATGTTGTCCTTGCTTATGCATAATGCTACACATTTCTATACCAATGGACTGATGAATGGTGATATTCATATGTATTCTCAGTGTTTTTGTAGTGAAATAGACTGCTATGTCTTCAGGCTGGCCATAGTCGGACTGATCACTAAACTTGAATCCTAATTAGAATTCATTGGTTCCTTCGCAAATCACTAAATTGAGCGCACAAAGTTAATGCTTTATAATTCTTATTCCTTTTACGGTAATTAAGTTTGTTGCTTGGAATAATAAGTTTGTTATACTATTGAAAAGCTTATTTTGTGGCTATGGAAGATGTAAACTTAAAATACAGTACCAAAATATGCATAAAACAATGATAATGTTTACGACGCAAACTATAAAATACGTTTAAGCATTTATTAAAATAAAATAATTATGATTATAAGGAACTTTGAAAGAAATGCTTTCTTTGCATCTATCTTTGGTCAAATTTTTAAATGATTTTAAGCTTCATCTTGAAACTGAACTGGAAAAATTTGATAGAAGTTACTGAATTTCACGGAAAAAAATTATTGCATCATCAAATGGGCCGTACGCGCTCCAACCAAATTGAAAAATATTTATTGCAGTTTACAAAAATAGCCTCGCAAGATTTTCATTCTCTTTAGAACATTATATTTATAATCAGTCATTACTGCAGACTTCATTACTGCAGACTTGTAATGGCATTTTGTCTTTTACAAGTTGTTTCAAAAATTACTTCAATCGTATTCTCAACATTCTTTTGTTATGACTGAATAAATCCAAGAAAATCATTTTATAATAATGGTTTTCTCCTCGAAACAGTATCTACATAACAAAATATTTCTGACTTTCTTTTGACGTATTTAATCTGGAATAGAATCAAACATGAGGCCAATACTTTTGGTCTTGTAAGTTCTATGTAGGAAATTCTGGCAATCAGAATCAGTAGAATCCATCATCTGAATAACGGAAATAAGTGTAATATTCTTCCAAGTTTCTTTTCCACATTACAGAGATTTCGTGGCAGGATCAAAGTTTGCCAACAATTTTAATAACTCCACCAAAATTCCGAAGATTGCTTTCGGCTTTTAGTCTATGAGATTCCTTGTAGCCATGCTAGGCAAAGTTTGAGATTCTAAACAATTTATGCAATGAAGAATTATTGTGTGGAAAACATCTTGCAATGTTTGTTTGCCTGATGCAAACCCTGTACAAACCCACACAAGCGTCCCCTAAAGCCTCACCTACTTGAACATAACATGGTACATCGGCGTACTGTTAAAACTAAACACATTTAAGCAAACATTTTAACTAATTTAAGCCTATTGCAACCACTGTCTATAATATTGATATGCTAGTGTTTCTGAGTATGTTACGCTCGGATTAATTAATTGAAGGGGAAGGCAAAAAGAGATAGAGTGTTTAGCGGAAGGGAATGAAGTGAGGCGCAAGAGTATGGGAATGATTTTATGTTATGCTGTCAAACGGTAAGCTGAAGGGAGAGTAAAGATGAGAAAGACAGAAAGTGTTTACAAATAGGAATGGGAAAGTGGAGAGAGTAGGAGAAATGGAGCTCTACAGATGTATAACCCCCCCACACACACACACAAAAGTGTGGTGGGATTATACAAGTGTAGGGAGATTATACTTGCCGTCAAAATGGAGATACAGTTCTATATTTAAGAGATGAGGAATTATGTACATTATTTACATTATTTACATTTGACGGATATTTGTCCTCATCTTGTTTGTTGTTAACACAACGTTTCGGCTGATATACCCACCAGCCTTCATCAAGTGTCTTGGGGAAATTTCGAACCTGGGTTCTCATTCCTAAAGTATTTTTCGATGTTGTTGTTATTATTATTATTATTATTATTATTATTATTATTATTATTATTATTATTATTATTAATAATAATAATAATAATAATAATAATAATAATAATAATAATAATAATAATAACAATAATAATAATAATAATAATAATAATAATAATAGTAATAAATAAAAATAATAATAATAAT
>NC_068996.1:2962753-2963199 GCF_001194135.2 Octopus bimaculoides | reverse complement strand
AATAATAATAATAATAATAATAATAATAATAATAATAATAATAATAATAATAGACAGAAAAAATCCCAGCAATGGTTCAGAAGCTCAGGACTCAAAGCAGAGACTGAAGGATTTTTAATTGCTGCACAAGACCAAAACCTCCCCACCAGAAATTACCAAAAACATATAGTGAAAAGAAACATAACAAGTAACTGTAGAATATGTGGAGATGGACAAGAAACAATAAATCATATTATCTCTGGCTGCTCAGTCCTGGCCAAGAAGGAATATATTTACAGACACGACAGAGCTGGGACCTATCTATATACACTGGAAGCTATGCCAACACTATGGAATAACAACAGAAAAAAGATGGTATAAACACACGCCAGAAAAGGTCACAGAAAACGAGAAAGCAGCCATACTCTGGGATATGCCAATACACACAGATAGAGAAATTAAGGCAA
>NC_068996.1:2961849-2962743 GCF_001194135.2 Octopus bimaculoides | reverse complement strand
ACAGAGCTGCGCTCGGTAGCGAAGTGAAAGCACGTTATAAAAATAAAACTACTGAACAATAATAATAATAATAATAATAATAATAATAATAATAATAATAATAATAATAATAATAATAATAATAACATTGAAAAATACCTTAGGAATGGGAATACACGTTCGAAATTTCCCCAAGACACCTGATGAAGGCTGGAGAGTATATCAGCCGAAACGTTGTGTTAACAAGAAAGAAGATGAGGACAAACATCCGTCAATTGTAAATAATGTAAATAATGTAAAATGGAGGTAGTCTTGTCGATAGGCATATTAGTTCATGGATATAGTGACAGCAAAGTGTGTAGTTCATTACTGAACTATTTGTTCTTTAATTATCGATCACTTAAAAACAGGCTTTAGAACAATTGTCGTCCACTGTAACGAACATTTCACATTGCTTATTCTGCTTGTTTTTGTATACAAGGTTCTAACTATGGAACGAATTTGGAAACAATTATTCGTAAGACAAACGACTGCTATCTATCTATTTATCTATCTATCTATCTATCTACCTACATATCCGTCTATCTATCTCTCTATCTCTCCCCCCCCTCTCTCTCTCTCTATCTATCTATCTATCTAGTTATCTATTTATCTATCTATCTATCTACCTACCTATCTACCTACCTACCTATCTATCTATCTATCTACCTATCTACCTACCTACCTATCTATCTATATATTTAGCTATATATATTTATCTATCTATCTATCTATCTATCTATCTATTTATCTATCTATCTATATATGTATCCATCTGTCTACCTACCTACCTACCTACCTACCTACCTACGTATCTATCTATTTATCTCTCTCTCTCTCTCTCTCTCTATATATATATATATATATATATATATA
>NC_068996.1:2958315-2961500 GCF_001194135.2 Octopus bimaculoides | reverse complement strand
CAGAGAGAGAGAGACAAGGTGTACGTATATATATATATATATATATATATATATATATAACATATATGTACATATATGTACACATACATGTACACAAGTATGTATGCATGGATGCATGTATGTATGTATGTATGCATGTATGTCATTATTAAGTTATATGTCAAGATTTCTTGCCAATAGAGAGAGAGCCGGTTTCTAAACTTGATCGAAGGCTCCTTCATTGAAGCTTCAACATTAACTACAGGGTATTTTTGTATGTATGTATGTATGTATGTATGTATGTGTGTAGATTTGTTTGTTTTGATTTATGTATGTTTTCTCATGCATATAGTTGCATATCTAGTTAGGCTCATATATACTTAAATGATAAACTTCTGGAAAGCATTACGAATTTTACAGATCCAGACTGGATCTGTAGTCTCGAAATTAGCTCTCATCTTTCTGGTTTTGAGAAGCCTAATTTCTCATGATTGGTATTTAAGCAGTGTATTACATATCCCAGTGCTTCAATAATTACAGGTATAAACCTGAACTTGTAAACTGAATAGAGTAGCTATAGATTTCTCAATAGTTCAGCGTAGGTATTCTCTTTTTCGCTGATCTTTAGCTTTATGTTGACATCCACGAGCAGCTGATTTTCACAACTGTACAGTTTTTCTTCCTCTGTGACATTTCACCAGTAGTCCTTTTTATTATGAGTGGCTACGGCTTTCATTATCCTGTAGGTTCATATTTCTCTGACCTCGGTTTTATCCTTTTGATGAATTTCATTATACAGTGTCCTTGCTACAACATCATGTCTCATCGGCAGATAATATCGTGATGGCATTTTCGGACAACTACTTATGATGTGGGTGATATCTTCTGTGTGAACTCCACAAAGTTTTCATCGATTATCATATTTTACTGTTTTTCCTGCATCTCTATCCCTTTTGTACATCGAGTATTTGGTGGATATTTCCTGTTTCTGGATTGTAAACACATACCCTTCAATGTGGAAGGTAGTAATCCGATTGTTGGTCTATGATAGACTGCTTTGCTAATCAATGTTACTATCATCCCGGAGCTTTCTACAGACATATCCATGCATAGTCTTCTTCTCACACAGACTCATTCTTTGAGCTTATGATACGTTGCGGTAGAGTTATGCGACTTCCTTGTGCGTGTATTCTAGGTTATCAAACAAAGAATGTTGCTCAAGGAGCTGTCTTCCAAGTCTTATGATGTTATCAGTCTTATGCATGAAGACTTGGTCAAAGGATGCACTTCGACACTTGGTGGTTAAAAGATGCTACCGAAGGGATATTTTATGATATTCAAAGGCATTTTGGATCAATGTTAAGCCTCTGTCGCCTTGTTTTCGTTTTAGATAGAAGCGGTGTACGTTACTGTTGATGTGGAAATTCTGTGTGCTTATTAGTATCTTCTGTGCTTTCACATCAATGGTTCGGAACTCATCTAGCGTCCAATGAAGTGGCCCAAATATTGGTGCGAGTATTGGCACTGCAAACACATTGTGGGCGTCAGTTTTATTGAACGCAGAGGGTTCCGAGGTTTATATTTTCTTTATTCAGTTGTAATATTCTTTAGTGACACGTATTTTGTTAAAGGTGCCATCGTAAGATATGTTTTTACCTACCCCAAGGCACCTGTAACATTCTTCTTCAGATAGAGGAGGAACAAACAAGTCATTGATGAAGATGTTGTTTGTCTGGTTCACAGCTTTCCTTCTTTTCACAAACGTTTAGCAAAATTTATCCTGACCAAAATCCAACCCTATATCCTTTGAGAATGTTGTAGCTAGGTCAAGGTTCTTTTCCATTTCATGCATATTCCTTGCATATAGTTGCAAGTTATCCACAAAGAAACAATGTGTAATTTTGGTATCTCTGTTTCCTTGTGAACCGGTGAGATATCCTTCAAACTTCTTTAACATGAATGACAAGGGGTTTACAGAAAGTATAAACTACATCACAGACAGGCTGTCCTCTTGGGACATACCTCTGCGATACTGTGTTCTATCAGTAATAATACAGTCATTTCTTGTATTTAACTTCAAAATGGTGACCTACAATGGGATCAGGTCAGCTATAGCTTTGACTGTGCTTGCTGGAACTTTAGCAAGTCGAAAGGCTTCTAGCATTCATGAGTGGAGGACAGAGTCAAAGGCTTTCTTGTAGTCTGGCCACATTGAAATGAGATCCCTTCTATGTTCCCGCACCACTAGCATTAAGCATTACAGTTTTGTTTAGCAGTTGCTCGGTACATCCCCAGACTCCCTTTTTCCAGCTGTTTGTTCTGTTGTGATGATTTTATTGGTTTTACAATGGTCTTGAAGGAAAAGGTTTAAGCATGCAGTATATATCTTATTACATTACGTTCTGGCATGCAATTGGCCGGATGTTTTTTGACATGTGGGTGGTTCTGCATTTGAGGATCAGTTTTGTCTCTGTTAGAGCTAACCAGTGCAGTATGCTACTGTTCCCATTGAGAACTTGTTGGTACAGGTTGATAGGATATGGTCGGTAGAAGTTTAGCTTCTTGTACCAGTATCCAACAATCAAGTCTCTTCCAGGTGCTTTTCCATCCTGAAATATCTGGATTACAATCACAAGGATATCACCATCAATACTGCATTTCTTAAGTATAATGCAAGGACAATAACGTCTTCGAATTTCCTCCAGTCACAGAGCATCTTGGTTTAACGCCTTCTCTTCGTTCCAGATTTTCCTTCAGAAGGAGTCTATTTCTTCTCGTGAAGGATCTTCTGTGATGTTCACTGCTTCTCCTCTCGTGTCTCTGTACACTGCTGCCTGGTACCGGTTAAATTTCTTATTTATTGTTTTCCTCTCGTTTATTCTCTCCTGGTGTCTGAGTTTCTCAATGACAGCTTTTAACTCCTGCTTGAGGATAATCAGTTTGTAATTGAGTGTCCTCTTTTTGATATCTCTAAATTTCTATCGCCTTCTTCACGTTTTGTTGGGTAGACGTATAGTGATGCTTGTATGTACGTATGCATGCATGTATGTATGTATGTATGTATGTATGTATGCATGCATGTATGTATGCATGTATGTATGTACGTATGTATGTGTGTATGTATTTATTTATGTAGGTATGTATGTATGTATGCATGTATGTATGTGTGTGTATGTGTGTGTCTGTATGTATATATATATATATGT
>NC_068996.1:2954689-2958305 GCF_001194135.2 Octopus bimaculoides | reverse complement strand
ATATATAATGAAAAACTTTATTGGAGAGATATTTTCCTCACATAGTGAGTTGTAGAAAAATGAAATTAAAGAAAGAATATACACACAGTGTATATATTTTAAACTCAGTTCCAGAAGAGCCCGAACAGAAAGACACCAAAAGGAGAAACTAATTCTAGGGAAAATGAAGATAGAAATTAAATGCTTTATAAGAGCATTAAAAATACACCGGGAAATACATTTAACCCTCATCGAAGAAACTCAAAACATGTAATTACAATCAATATGCTCGGACAGCAAAACCAGCCTTCTAACAATTCAAATGTCATTAGTAACACTGACAATTTACATCAACGTATATACAACAAACTTTTTCTAGACCCGGTCCAGAGAAACAAAGACACACGGAACAAAACATACAGGAAAAACCCAAAGTAATAAACTTATCAAAGAAAACTTTCTCAACAACAAAAATCAAAATATAAGTTAAAAGACTAAAATTTACCCCAATCCCACGCAGATCTAATTAGAATGAAATCAAAGACAATATTGCAGAATTTTGTTTAATGTTGTGACTTACAACAACGAGAATGAATCACTGGTCAAAAACAAAAGGAATTATCTTCCACGTAAAGGTAAGACACGATGACCTTTCTGGCCATATCCTGAATTTCCCGAATAATACTTTACACAAGAAAAAATCAACTCACATCTCAGTAATATCGAATGGAAAATTTTATTTGAACAGCAAAACGATAAAGAGTTGACAATCAAAGAAGCCGACAAAGGAAGTGCTGTAGTTCTGATGGACACAGAATATCACTAAAAACAAATAATGTCCATGCCAGAAGATATGACCTTCTATGAAAAGGCTAAAAAAAGTATAAACAATAAAAAATGATGAAAAATCTTGCATCCTTAATTCACCGACATGGAAAGGATCCGACAGACAAATAAAGCAATGATATCACAAATTTTGAATGTAAGCCTAATCTTTTCAACGGTTTACATAAAATCTACAAGTGCCAGATAATTAATGAAACCTGCAAACATTCACCAAGCATTTACATTAATAACCAAACACCACACGATTTAAAACTAAGACTCATTATAGTGGGCCGAGCGTGTGAAGCTCACTGCTTAAGCAATTTTATTCGATGTCCTTCTGAAACCCTTTTTGAAATATATCAAAAGCTTCATTAGAGATGTTCTAGACATGTTAAACCACCTACCAAAAACAATGAATGAAGAGGCAACTTTGGTTTCTTTTGATGTTGTGAACCTGTACGCTAATATCCCACAATACTATGGAATAGAAGCAGTTAAATTTTGGCTTGAAAACTATCCAGAACTTCCAGAGTGCATGAATCAGGAGTCTATAATGGAAACTTTCAAATTACTTCTTATTCGACATTAATTGCTTATTTGATACTTACTTTTGACAAAAAAGTGGAATTGCAATGGGAACCTAATAATAAGATTTTTAGAATTAACTATATATCAAGTATTACCACAGAAATATTGATGCTCATTATACCATTATGTAAGAGATAACTGGAAAATATACCTGGCTGATTGCTTTATCGTTTTGAAAGGGAATATCGATAAACTTTTTGAATTTAAATCACTGTTCAACAGTGTAAATCAAAATTTTCAGTTTTAATATGCTGCAAAGAGCAAATTGAAACCGATATCTATTATATGCTCACAGACACGAATCAATGCCGTTTGCTTAACTTATGCTACGTGTAACACATTGAAATAAATATTCCCTTTAATTTAGCGAAAAGGATTTGCACAATTGTGTCTGCTGGGACCTTCGACTTCAAGACCATAAAACCGCACCAGTTGAGAGACACTATCCACCCTCACTAATAGATAAAGGGATTAAACGCGTGAAGAAAAAATATATCAAAATAGTAAGGGAATCAAAGCGACATTACACGCCCTAAATACTATTCTATATTTCGATACACAACTCTAGAAACGATGAGGCATCATTATTCAAAATTTACTCGTACTCACTAAGGACCCTAAGATGAATTACATTCGACAAGCAGACAAATTCAAAAACAGCAAAGAGATTAAACGTCTATATTATTTCAAAACACTTATCTAAATTAGTTTATAGCTAATATTGGCTACAAGACCGTACAAGTATCCCATATATCCATCCATCCATCCATCCATCTATCAATACATACGCGCGCGCGTGTGTGTGTGATGAACTCACCCATCAAAGATGACGTATGGATATTTAGCTTTGTGCCGAACGATCTGCACAAATGATTTGTTTATAAGAGATCAGATGTATGTGTCGTACATTAGCTCATTCCCTTCATCAAATCGACGTTGTCTGAACAGGTGCACACAGGTGTACCACGATTCAATGTTGGAGAGATTGCAGACCTACGTGAGATGAAGTGTTTTGCTCCAGAACAAAAGGCACCACACGGTCTAGGAATTGAAATCACAATTGCTAGATTGTGAGTGCAACACAGTAACCACTAGGCCATGCGCCCTTACTTTATATATATATCTATCTTAATTAATAAAAATTCTTCTGATAGAATAAATGGGTTAATAGAAACCAATGTAGCAAAGAACACAAAATAACTGTGGTAAGGCAGGAACTCCTTGAAATTTTGGGTATTTGAGTATATTTAAGAATTTAAGGATTGGAGAAAACGCATGTTATAATTGCATACTTTATTCCTACATATGTTTCAAAGGATTACAACCTGTGTGATCCATAGGGATCTTTGATGTTAAAATTGTAACCTTCTCATCAGGGAAAGCATGGGAATCATCTTAAACGTAAGACATTATGACCGATTATGAAAACAATAGATGGATAAGGTTATGACTTGATTCATTTGAAAAAAACCGTTAGAGAATTGGACGCTGCCGGATAGTGGGTTGGACAACACATACCAATCAATGTGTAAGAGCGTACATGCATACATAAATACACATACACAAACACACACATATACATGCATACTGATACACATACACACATATACATATATATATGCGCATATACACATACATACACATGTGAATCCACGAAAGGCGATCAAAACAAAAGGGAGGTCACTCTTACCGTTTTCCTCTTGTGTTGTTGTTTACTGTTGTTAGTACTAACAGACCCTTAAAGGGTAATAAAGACAGCGAAATAGAGGAAAAGGGCAGAATGATGCCAACGTTCTATCCGTCATCTTAGCAGCCGTCGAGAAAAAACAGAATGACACATGTCATTCTAAAGTGAGCTAGTGATCAACATTAATCAACTTGTCCTGGTCATCTCGTCAAGCTCCCTTCTCTGACTGACCGTCTGTATTTATAATTATCGTAACACGTCAAGAAAGAAGGACATACCGCTCTGAAAGCAATGGGAAGTGTTGTAGGTAACTTCCTTACTTCCTGTCAACTATTGTTTGCAGAGAAGGGTCAAGTAGATAACACATAAATCGCCTTGCATCAGCCATGTGCTGAATGTCTCAGCTGTCTCTCCGTGAGAAAGGGAATCCTGTAGATTCAGGTTCGAATCAATATGCCTGAATGAAAATCCACCTTTTGCTTTCCAAATAAAACACATTCCTAACTATATATGTATATATATATATATATATAT
>NC_068996.1:2952688-2954622 GCF_001194135.2 Octopus bimaculoides | reverse complement strand
ATCTTATATAAACATATATATATATATGTATGTATGTATGTATGTATGTATGTATGCATGTATGTATGTATGTATGCATGTATGCATGTATGTGTGTATATATACATGTTTATATACATATATATATATATACAGAGAGAGAGAGAGAGAGAGAGAGAGAGAGAGAGAGAGGAGAGCGAATGCTAATGTATACACAATGTCCTGAGATAACAATTTTTATGGACTTCCTAGATTAAAAGCACAATAAGTATCAGAGAGAGACGAAAAGTTGTCCCTGCAGAAGCCAGCTTGAGCGCCGGATGCCTTTCGGTCTTTGGGGTTTTTCAGCCAGCCGCATGCTAAAAGGTAGTTTCCTCGTTTCTGATATAGGAAAAAAGTTAATAAAACATTCATTCATGTTATCAATAGCCGCCCGGCTCACTAAAATCCGGTATACGCAATAGAAGCTGCGAATTCACGCTATTGAAAAAGTTTCATAAGGCCGAAATGCATCTGGAGTTGCCGCTGGTTGTTTTTCATCTTCCTCCTCCTCCTCCTCCTTCTCTCTCTCTCTCTCTCTCTCTCTCTACCTTCCTCCTTCTCTGATATTTATTGTGCTTTAACACGGCAAGCCTGTATGAAATATTATCCCAGGACAAATATCGGCATTGTGTATGCATTAATATGTTACATAGATGGTTATTTTGATAGAATACTACTTCAACTTTGTGTACTTCTTCTACTAAAAGATGTCGCTCCACCACTCAGATCTAATTGCAATGCTTCTTATAGCAGAAACAACAGTAACCTACTGAAAGTGATTACATAACTCCTGTTCTTTGGTCATTCGTGAATTCATTATTCGCTCTGCATTATTACTCATGCAATGTTAGGTTAAAATACTCTCTTGAATAGAAAGGATCTACAGGAGTTCGAATCGCAGGGGCAGCCTTCGAATTTTACTATTCCAGAAAGATTTTCAACCCAATATTACTTATAACATACTATTACTTATATCTCTATGTGTGTGCTCTTCGAGATATACTACTCCAAAAAAGAAATTATATAAACATGTGTGTTTGTATGTTTGTGTGTGCGCGCGTGTGTGTACATACATATACACGTACACACACATACATATACAT
This sequence comes from Octopus bimaculoides, assembly GCF_001194135.2. Lineage (NCBI taxonomy): Eukaryota > Metazoa > Mollusca > Cephalopoda > Octopoda > Octopodidae > Octopus > Octopus bimaculoides. The sequence goes on along the minus strand of NC_068996.1, from coordinate 2,953,498 downwards.
AATACTAATTTAGTCATTTAGTCCTTTATTGGTTATTGGGTTGCGGTTATGCTTCTTGGGTTTAGTTGAACATAGCGATCACAATACTTGTTTATATATTTATCAATTACATTTCTTGAACTGCTAAGTTGTAGTACATAAACAGCGTCAGTTTCAAATGGCACAAATATAAACACACAGACACGTTTCCACATGTAGAACGATATATGAATGTGAGTGTGTGTTTAGTTTAATTTTCCGTAACGATAAGACCAATAAAAAAAAGTACTCCATTCAGTGAGAAGTAAATATCATTTAATACACATGTAATTTTAAAAAGTTACTAATTAGTTTCATGCCGTAGAGATACAATAAGTTGGCAGATTTATATAACATGCTATACGTCTTCATGCAATCCTTCAGGCTCGGTGCATATCGTTAGACCTATCTGAAAATCAGAACGCTGGGGAATGAGAAAATACGACAGAAAAAACAAAAAACTAAAGAAAGTTCATGCAAGAAGTGGAACGAGAAGAAAGAAAAGAACAGAAAGAAAACCAAAATCTGAAACCCTTTGCTTGTAGAAAGCATTATTAATGTAGCTGATGTAGAATAATATAATGGAACGAAAGCAAAGTCTATAAAATAACTATTCAATCGGTTGAGAGATCGGTGTCCTCTAGTTTGACAAAAATAGGATTAACGGGATGCACTGAGCCTGAAGAATTGATTGGAAACACATGGCATGTTGTATAAATACCAAATTATTGTATCCTTACAACATAAAACTATCAGTAGTTCTTTTTTAATTCTGTGTGTGTATGCATATAT
>NC_068996.1:2948586-2952005 GCF_001194135.2 Octopus bimaculoides | reverse complement strand
TATATATATATAATGTAAATAATATATAAATATATGCATATATACATACATATATGTACATGCCTACATATATATGTATACATACATGCATATATGGGTACAGGACATCAAAAGAACGTGGACAAAATGAGAAACGAGAACATAAAAAACAAAAACAGAAAACATACATTTTTTCGAATCACGAAAAAAACAAACAGAGAAACAAGACATGCAACATAAAGAACATTCCCTTCATCAGTTGTCCCCTACAGGCATCCTTTTCCAAGTAAGTTTTATCTTAATAATTACGATGCACACTCTTATTCTATCTCTTTTCTGTCTATCTACTCCCTCTGTTGTTTTTCGTCCTTTCTGTTTTTCTCTCCCACCCTTTCCCTATTCTTCTCCTTTCCCTATTCTTCTCCTTTCCCTATTCTTCTCCTTTCCCCTTCACCGTTCCCTCTCTCTTTCTCTCTCACTCTTTCTCCTTGACTCTCTTGCTGCTCACACGCAACCAACAGCCATCCATCTCTCTTTCTTCCACTTCCTTCCTGAAGACAAGATGACCTTTTATCTGTCTCTTCTCAAAGCTCGTTTTCCCAGCGTTTACCACCTCGCATCATCTTAGCTTAACAACCCTCACCGTTTGTTTTTACTGTTTTGTTCTCACTGTCCTGCTTTTGTTACCGCTTTCACCCTCCGCAAAATATCCCAAATTTTATTTCATTTGCTTTAATTAAGTCGCGTCTTGTCCCTACCTTCGAAACGCGAAGGACAACTGATGAACGGAATGTTCTTTATGTTGCATGTCTCGTTTCTCTGGGTTTTCTTTTTCGATGTTCGAAAAAAGTTCGTTTTCCATGTTTTTGTTTTTTTATATTCTCGTTTCTCATTCTGTCCACGTTTTTTTAAGTCTTGTACCCATATATGCTGTATATATATACATATATATGTAGGTATGTACATATGTATGTATATATGCATATATTTACATATTATTTGTATTATTATATGATCAAACGCCACGCATCCTTTTCCAAGTAAGTTTATATATATAATATATATATAATATATATATGTATATGTGTGTGTGTGTGTGTGTGTGTGTGTGTGTGTGTGTGTGTGTGTGTGTGTGTGTGTGTGTGTGTGTGTGTGTGTGTTTCAGCTTTAGAGCTTCGGTCATGCTGGGACACTAATGTATATGTGTGTGTGTATGAGTGTATATATATATATATATATATATATATATATATACACAAGCGCGCGCACGCACGCATACATACACACACACACGCACACACAAACACACACACATATATATATATGGTGGTTGTCTACTCCTTATGCAAAGTTTGACCACCTCCTGTACACCTTAGCATCATCATGACATCTGATGTGGCTTCTAAAACCAGGCAATATTTTGAAAAGACACTCACATAGACTGCATATCCGATATGCACCACCAAGAGCTGCAGTTACGTTCTGATCTTTGTGGACCTTAAGATGTCTTTTGAGATCTTCCTTAGAATTGCAGACCTTCTGGCATACATTGCACTGAAAGGTGTACACGGACATATAGGCACTATAGTTAGTGGGGGTTTCTTTTCCATGGGTTTGCAAATGAGATCTGAGCCCACGAAAAGAAAAGCATGGTCTGTCACAAAGTGTGCACACGAAATGGTCGTTGTCATTCACCTTCTCGATCGTAACATTCTTCCTTAGATATCTTTTGAGTCTTACATGCGTTATCCTGGCCTCTTCAAACGCTTTCACTCCACTCCACACTTTTGTTCGCTATCCAGCTCAATCCGAAGCAAAGACCTCTATGTCCTCTGGATCCAATCCAAGTGATTTCATGATAGTCCTAATGCCGTCCTTAAACCTTTTTTAAGGTTTATACCGATAGCGTCTCCCCTCTGCAAGCTCACCATAAAACAGCTGTTTGGGTGTGCGTTCATCTGCCATTCGAACAATATGGCCAAACCATCTCGTTTGGTTCTTCAGAATCATTGCTTTAATTGAGGTGATGCCTACAGACGCAAGGACATCTGTGTTTGGAGTAAAAGAACTCCATTTAATGTTTAAAATTCGATGAAAGCATTTTTGGTGGAATTGTTCAAACAATTTGAAATGTCTTTCATAACATGTCCATGTTTCAGAAGAATTTCACCTGGGATGTTAAGACAAACGATTTGTAAACAGCCAATTTTGTATTGTTGTTTATATGTCGTTGGCGCCAAACGCGTGACTCCAGACCACCAAATTCGCAAATGTATTTCTGCTTCCAGATTTCCATAATTTTGTACTGAGCTTTCAAGGTAGATGAAAGAATCAACATCCTCAAATAACTTACCCATAACAAAACTTTTAGCGGGGTTGCAAACAGCACCACATGCAGGTTGATACATTACAAGTATTTTTTTTTTCAAGTTGATGGGTTAAGTTATAACGCATATGACACCAAAATTAATTTCTACCATCAAAGTTCAAGAAAAAAAAATGCAATATTATTAGTTTCAGAAATACTTAAATGTGCGGGTGATGCTATGCATGCATGATACCCTTACGTCTAATCTATTATTAATCAGGTTCTTCTTGTCGCTGTACTCAAGCATCTCATAAATTTCCATAGAGCAAAGCTCACACCCATATCGACTATCCCTATAAGGCTGTGCTCTCCGTATTATATCCAATTTAAGGCTAAGTCCGGTCCTGCTTTCTTTTATTATTGATATTCTTGTCAATGTTATTATTATTATTATTATTATTATTGTTACTACTACTATAATTATTATCCGCATTATTATTATTGTTATTGTTATTATTTATACTTCCTTCAACTATAGAACTATAGTACCATATATTTATATATATATATATATATATATATATACATGTGTGTGTATATGCGCGCGCGCTTGAAGTCGCGTGGTCTAGTGGTTAGGTTGTTGCACTCATAATCATTGGATCATGGGTTCGATTCCCTGACTGGGCAACGCGTTGTATTCTTGAGAAAAACACTTCATTTCATATTGCTCAAGTTCACCTCCAATTAAGCGGGAACTGTTGGCCTACTCGCCTAGCCAGCGGAGTGGCGTCATTTGAAGGCTAAAATAATGCAAAAGCGCATTATGACCAGTGATGTGTAACAATATCAGATAGTTTGGTCGGTCACATACTCACATGATATATACATATATATCATGTACCAGGACTACCAGATGGCGACACTGAACAAAACTATTTTCACACATTTTTACCATAAGAGAAATATTTTCTCTTCGGTAGCAGCAGTGGATTTGCTTTTTAGCATTTGAAATATGTCACAAACATACTTAAACATTGCTTATGTCTAAACACTGCTTGGTGTTAATACTTCGTTATGTATATGTATATATATATATATATATATATATATATATATATATATATATATATAT
>NC_068996.1:2936093-2946402 GCF_001194135.2 Octopus bimaculoides | reverse complement strand
ATATATATGTATGTATGTATGTATGTATGTAAGTATGTATATAATTGTGTGTTTGTGTCTGTTTGTCCCTTCACCATCGCTTGACAACCGATTTTGGTGTGTTTAAGTCCTCGTAACTTAGCGGTTGTCTTGGGGTCAATTTCTTCGACTAAAATGCCGGTGCTCCAGCATGGCCACAGTCAAAATGACTGAAACAAATAAAAGTGTATAAGTGCATAGCTTCAGGCCAGCCAAGGCCTTATGAATGGGCTAGTGTGTGTGTGTGTGTGTGTGTGTGTGTGTGTGTGTGCGCGCGCGTCTGTGTGTGTGTGTTTGTGTTTGTCCCGATTACTGCTTGACATTCGATATTGGTTTATTTACGTCCTTGTAATGTAGCAGTTTGGCATTAGAGCTCGATAGAATAAGTACCAGGATGGCCGAAACTGGTGAGAGATAAAACAAAACAAAGAAACAGCCAGACAGCAGAAATGCAAAGCTTTTAATAACAATATTAGCCTGAAAGATAGGTAAAAGAACAACTGCTCTGTGTTCCCAGATAGCGGTTCTTTTCCCGTAGAGAAAAGATAGAACATCTGTGAGCAACAGTAGGCAAATGGACATTTTCATATCAGATCTGTTGTAGTGTTTTAACAATATCTAGGGTGTTTACATGAGTATCAGCAACACAGTAACTGATATGGATGTCACATTCTACTACTGGCTCTACTCGAACTTAGCAAAAAATAATCAAAGTTAAAGTATTTCTTGGGTCTGAAGAGCTGCAGTAGTTTGGAAAAAACAAGTTTTCTGTGTTGATAATATGAACGTGCAAGGAACTGCCGGTAGATATTTTGATACTTTTGATCAGTAGACACTGAGTAGTTTGTGTACACAATCCAAGACAAGAAACGGTAGAATACATTATTTATTTATTTATTATTATAAGCAGTGATTATGTCTTTCAGCTGTTGAGAGGGGTTATCATGTTGCTTTTGGAGGATGTTTTCGATGTGCCTCTACGTGCAGTAAGTGCAAATTTCACGTGAGCTGTCGAGTTCACATAAAGATGATGACGACTTACTGCGGAACCTTGGGGAAGACTAAACAGTGATACTATCTGTACATTACTTCAGGGTTAATACAAAGGGAAGAGCGAGGACATATATCACTGTAGATCAGAAACAGTGCATCAGCTTACATTGCGGTGCAAAAATTTTCTAACCCAAGACATGAACGATGGATGTACTTCAACGTCGATCAGTTCAGCTAGAACAATGGTTCTCATCCGGGATCCATATGGCCCCTAAGGGTCCACATTAGATTTTAGGGGGTTCACACAACAAAATACTAAATTGGGGATCCACAATACTATTTTAAAGGCCTCTGAAAATAATTTGCTTTAGCTGAATGTATTGTTTTGCAAAAAAACAGCTAGGTTTCTTTCTCTAACATTTTACATAGTTCAACCTGCATAAATTAATGTGCGAAACCATAACATTTTATAGGATTAGTTTTTAAACATCAAATGGTTACGGAGGTCCACCAGAATAAAATAGTAATCAAAGGGGGTCCATAAATGAAAATGGTTGAGAAACCCTGAGCTAGAAGATTCCTATTCCAGATATTGTCATGTGCACCAGTTTTACTTCGGCTGAATTTCTCAAATATGAGTTATTGCTGGTTAATGATGATTACAAAAGGAGAAAACAGCTGGTTGAGCTAGTGTAACGAAAGCTACCCGGTATAAAGAAATTGCTGTTTGTGAGCAAGGGATAGGCTGTCGCAGGTTTTTAAAAACTTTGATATGTTTCTGCAGATTGAAAATTGAAGAGTAAGGCAACGATAGAATCTCACTTTAGAGAATAATATTTGAGGTTAGTGGAAGGAACAGTGTCAAAGCCGATAACCATGTGAGTCCAAAATGACTGAGTATGTTGTTGTTTACCTGCAGGCCTTCACTTATGAACAACTATGATCAAAAACACACATGTAGACAGACTGATAGACGGACAGAAAGCTAAATAGACAGACGGACGGACAGACGGATTCATAGACCGACAGACAAATAGATAGTTAGTTAGATAGATAAATGCAAATATTATCCTATATAGAACTCAATATTAGGAATGAAATGTCATATGTTAGTATACCAAAAATTCTCATGCTGGTTGAAACACTCCACTCAACCAAAAGAAAATATTCAGAAATGTCTGTGGTTCTAAGTCAAACAATAAACACCACCATCACCACAACCATAACTACCACTTCAACAACAACAGCAACAACGATAACAGCATCAGAAAATGAAACTACACCAAGAACATCGACAATAAGAGACAAGCCAGCAAGAGAAACAGCAAGAAAAAGGACGTAAATACTAAGAATAGGATCTATAACATCAATCACAAGCAACAGTGGGAGATACAGCAAGAAGTACAAAAACAGAAATAACTTTTAATTTAACAAAGACTGGATTATCGAACTAATTAAGTAGAAGTTGACGAACACCATTTTCAACAACATGCATTAGTGAGTCGAGTTAAAGAGAAAAATTAGAATAGCATTGGTTAGATTTAGCAAAAGAATAACAGAGTACAGAAAATTTATTTAATCGTTTAGGAGAGGTCCATAGAAGTAGCATCGCAAACGGCATACTAACGTTGAGAATGACATTTGATTATTTCTACGACCTGAAACATTAAGCATGCATTGTCCATGTTAAGGTGCGTACGCTGAAACAGGAGGGTATGAAAGCTGTTCGATGGGTCTGACTGGTGGAAACGTAGTGACAAAGCTATGGTTACGACAGACGCATGCTCTCCGATTCCAAAAGCATGACTGCGGTATTCAGCAGTATTTTGCCAAATTGCTTCCGATAAGCGGCAGACTGAAAGCAGAGGACTTTGATGTCTATTTCTATAGTTTGGTGCAATTATCAAGCAGAGAGGGTGCTTCGGGAAAGCAATCTCAGCAAATCAGGTGATGGATATGTTAAGCCTTTGTGCGAGGCGCAGGTCGCCATGATTGGATAGTCCATTCTTCGAGCTCTATGTCGATACATCAGACTTATTTGCTCCTATTTTAACAACAATTTACTGCATCTGGCAACAAACTAGGAGTATTCTCAATCGAGTTAGTCAAGGAGTGATGACGCTGATGAGGAAGGACGCAAGTAAAGGTGACATGACTGAACATTTCAGGACAATAACTCTGTTCAGTATAGGCTAAAAATTTTGGTAAAGCTACCTGCCAAAAAATTGAGGCTGGTCGCTGGTAGTGTAGTTGAGGAAGTACAAACTTGTGTCATCCCAGGTACAACTTGTGTCATCCTTCGCCTCATACGATACGTCCGAACATTGCTGTGACAAATAATTTTTTTTTTCTAACAGTTGTTTGCATACAGAATGGATCCGGTAATCGGTTGAGTCCATTGTGAGTGTTATCTTGTCGACATTTTAAACCGGGAATGGCAAATAGTTTTAATTTGTCTAGTTGCTGCTCAGAAGTGGAAAGCTTGAAAAGCCTGAAGATAGATACATTCCTCTTGGGCCAATCCCTCATCAACTTTTACAAATTTTAAAGTTTCACATAGAAAGGAAGACGAGAATAGAGAGGGAATTGTTGAAAGGCGAGAGAGAAAGTGACGAACATTGACTGAATTAATAAGTTTGCTCTGAGTATGCGTCTATAGGCAGGAAAATTACATTATCATCGTCAATAATAACACGCTAACCTTTTGTTTTTGCACGTACCTGTTGTGTGCGTCACACTTACTTCAAAGAAGTGGCAAAGCGAGAGAGAGGAGGACAGAGAGAAAGCAAGAGAGAGAGAGAGAGAGAGAGAAAAGGAGAGTGAGAGAGAAAGGGAGAGTGAGAGAGAAAGGGAGAGTGAGAGAGAAAGGGAGAGAGTGAGAGAGAAAGAGAGTGAAAGAAACAGTGAGAGGTGACGGCGTTCGTTTTGTGTTTTTGAATGTTTATCACATCGCAAGAGAAGTAGATACATGTACACGTTGTTAAATAAAAAGCGGGAGAGAAGGGGAGCGCAAAGGAAGTGAAAGAGAAAGAAAGCAAATACTGGCTGTCAATTTCACTTTTCATTACTACACGAGGATAAAATTAACTCACAAATGGCTGAGTACTCCACAGATATACATAACATTAACGTAGTTCTCAGGAAGACTCAGCCTCACAGAATATGACAAGACTGGCCCCTTTGAATCGCAGCTACAACTCGAGACATATATATATATGAATGTATTTGTGTGCGTGTATAGTATAGGTTAGTTAAAGCATGTTTGCAATAAGTGACACGTGGTGGAAATAAACGCAATTATCAAACTTTTATTCATAAATCCATTTATGATTTCGTTCTTTTGCATTTCAATTTGTACATTAAGTTTCTTTGAATATGTGCTTTGTATCTAAAGGTCAAATAGTAATTCCGTTTACGTTTGTGTAACTGAGATATTTTGGTTGGATTATATAGTCATTGGTGTTACATTACTTTCTATATTCTGTAACTGTTACAATATACTTTTCTAGGCCTGAGTTTTTGTGGGGAGGGGCCAGTTGATTAGATCGACCCTAGTACTCAACTGGTACTTAATTTATCAACCCCGAAAGGACGAAAGGCAAAGTCAATCCCGGCAGAATTTGAACTCAGAACATGAAGAGAGACGGTCATAATATACAAGCATTTCTCATGGCACCAGTACACTGTTTACAGATGCTTACATTTTTTAATGTTTTCCATGAATTTTTCACGAGTCCAGCTAGTTATTATTATTATTAATATTATTTAATGAAAACTCTCAGTTTATTTTGCTAGGTATAATGGAAAGTGTCAACTGTCCACAGTCAGCAGACTAAGGTGATACTTGTTTACTGATCATGCTTGGAACCCTACGGAGAACTCTTGCAATTCCAAGCAATAACGATTTTTGTAAGTGTTCTACCTTTACATTCGTTTCAACTTTTTGGGGCTACGTTGCTAGTTGAGTACTGATACTTCCAAGCACGCCGATCACTTCTGGTGTCACGTCCGCTCTCTTCATTGCACACAACCTGCGTATTTTCCACTTCAATTTGTCGTAGATGTTCGTTGTATCTTCTCTCTCTTTGATCCGTTTGTCACCGGGACATATCTATCGATTATCATGCAAGTTCAATTTTCTTAGTTCACCAAAACAGTGACAGGTTTCCGATTTGTGATCTGATGGTCACACTGAATCATTGTAGAAGACAAGGAACCAGAATTTCCAGCACACATGATCACATTTTCGATGATTTTGAGATCTATGCACTTTGTCGGCCTAGAATAGATAGCGGGATGGCAATGTTGTTTAGAAAAGGCCTGGATCTCGAGATATGGACGATCTTTTTGGATCAGGATGGTAAGTTGATGGTCCTTGATGTGAGCAATAACGAAGGATCTACTTTTGGACTAGTCACTGAGTATGTTTCGACTGAGGCGGAGAAGCCAGATTTCTTCAGAATTTTGGAAGTTTTCCTTAAGACATCTCGCCCTTTAGTGCTAGTGGATGATTGGAATGCTATCTTGGACGCATACCTAGATAGGATAAAGCCAGTCGATAAAAGAGTGGAGTGTAGAAGCCTCATAAACGTGTTCAGTCGCTTCCAGTTGGCTGACAGATAGCAACTGGATTTCCCGAATGTTTCAATGTGGACGTGAGCAAACAGCATCGGGTCTTCTAGATTATATTTATATAGAGTATTATGTAAGCCTGCAGATAAAAGTTGTCTACAATTCAAAGTTGTTGGTTAAACCGACCACGAATTTATGACTTGTATGATCGCCATAAATAGAATCCACAGGCAAGGGCCCGAATACTGGAAGCTGTATGCCTTTTTCCAGCGTGTCAAATACTCAGAGACCGGGTTAGCAAGTTTATCCATCGGACGCTATCGGGTGCAATCGTCAGCAACCGATGGGGGATAGCCCTGAAAAGGGCTATTAGAGTAGAGGCGGTAGGGTTTAGTAAAGAAATAGTGTTAGAGGAATCTAAGATAAAGGGACACACAACTTAGAAGCCAGAAGAGGCGCTTAGAAGTGACATAGCGACCGACGTGCTGGCGACAATATTGGCACTTGATCAATTCTTCAGAGTTCAGCACGAAGGTTACATTCCGCATGCGCTAAGACACGAGGGGTTAAAAACCGTTCGATGGGCCCGGGTAGAAGAGGTGCAACGTGGAAACAAATCCACAAGTCGGTCTTTGGCAGGACGGCACGGGCTCGTGCTATTCGAATTCAATGTGATATGTGCGGAATTCCACTGGCACTTTGCCGACCTAAATGAAATATGCAATGAATCGGAGACGGGATGGGATTCACCTCCTACCATGGCAGTATGCTGCACCTCTCGGTCATGGATGCGGAGTTCTGCGAAATGATGATAACAGCTGACGACATACGGGCTATAACAACGCAGAGAAGTCTCTGGGGTTGGATCGCCTGCCCTTCGAGCTTTTTCTCCATATGCAGAATAGTCCAGTGATCTCTTGGTGGATTTCTACCACAAATGGCAGCAGACCAGGAGAATACCCAGTGTTGTGAGTTGTGGCGTGGTGATGCTTCTGAGAAAGGACCCGAACAATGGAGACCAAATAGACAATTTTAGCCCCATAACTCTACTGAACGCCGACGACAAAATTTTTGACCAAAGTGTTAACCAAGAGGTTAGTGCTTGTAGTTGATAAGCTGGTCAGTGACGCACAAACATGCGTTATCCCGAACAGATCTATCCACGACAACCTCCACCTCTCGCGTTGCATCATAGAGAGGATGAGTAAGGAACCTAGTATGGATCAACTTGGATCAATCAAAAGCTTTTGATAGAGTCGACCATTAATACTTGGAGGCTGTACTCGAGGCGGCTGGTTTCGGTCCCGTTTTCAGAGGCTGGATTGCTGTGATGTTCAGTGAAATCTTTAGGGTGGTTAAAGTAAATGGCCATTAATCGGAATCGTTTATCATCACACGTTCGGTCTGTCAAGGATCCCTACTTTCGCCTAAAGTGTATGAGCTGGCTCTCGAGCCATTCATTACTAAGAAAGTTGAATGTTTTGAGAAGCATCCCAAGTGAACTAGGATGTGGAAGATGTGTCGGCTTATGCCAATGACGTCACTATAATAGTGTGATCCTCGGAAATTGAGGTGATCCTCACTATCTTAAAGGAGTTCGAAGTGGTGACAGGAGTAAAGATTAATTGAGGCAAGTTGGTGGACCTGCAGCTCGACACCTGGAGAGGCAGGTCCATGCCAACAAACTGCGTCGTAAGGAGGAGTACGGAAAAACTGGTTACACTACGCAGAGTCTGGCTTGGTCCGGACTTCCAAGTACACAGGGGCTAGTGGAAAGTGACAAGCAGGGCGGCCAGACCCACGCGGAAATAAGCAGAGAAGTTGTCCCTGAAAGGTCAGCAGAAGATGGCAAATGCGTACATCGCTTCCACCATCTACTACCACCTGATCGTTGTCCCTTGCCCTGTTTCGTGGCTGGAGCACTTGCGCTTTCGTTTTCTGTGGAAGGTACGTTTTCCACTCGTCAGACGGTCCATCTTCTGTCAGCAATCGCTGAGTGGCGAACTGGGTATGCAGTGGCTAATGATGCGCAGACATGCACTGATACTGTAACATCGCAGTGTTGCCTTAAGGGTAAGTAGGTTTACTCACCGTTTATCAGACAGCATTTTCCTCAGCTCGTTTCATTGAGGGAGTTACAGTCTTAAATCAAGCGTAGACTGAGAATGGGCGCTTGGCACCTGGAAAGTCGGCAAGTGCTCACAGTCCTCTACCAGTCTGGAAATGTGATCAGTGGAAATTCCACACTGGAGCTCTTTAGGAGATTAGTGGCAGGTAAAAGCGACAAAGTCCTCGGGAGAAATCTAGGCGTCGAGAGGGATCAATTAGCTGGTCTTTTCCAGAGGACTTTTGCGCCGGGACCTATGGATAATTTCCAGAAATCCCTAACCAAAAAGCTCTGTCAGTTCGAGACAAACTCTACAGACACGTAAGTGCTGCCAAACGAACCTGTCCGAGGTGTGCTCAGAGCGACGAAACGATCTTGCATACACTCATCCAGTATCTGTGCATTACTGACTTGTGGAGCTTTGTTGAACAGCTGTTGAAGCGTGTAGGACAGATCACATTATTAGCCGAGTTCATCGTAAAGATTGTCCCACTACCTTGTTTTGGCTGAGAAGGGAAAGCAGTTTTCCTCTGTCTGGTGGTCATGAGGAAAAAGGTTGTCTGGTGGACCACGTTGAAAGGACTGAAGACAGATACTTTTCTCTTCGGCCAATCACTCATTGACTTTTTCAAGTTCCACCAGTATTTTTATTGAAAGGTAGATGAATATGGCGAGGATGGCCCTTATGAATTGTAAACCGGAGGAGCTGAAAAGGAGAGAGGCACCAACTGAGGTGTCCTGGCGGTCGGGGAGGATTAGTCGGGTTCCTTGGTTGTTCTAGGTGGAACTCACCCTTTTAGGGGATTTTATTGTTGAATTTTTGTCATTAAGTGTTCTTGTCTGTTTGTTTTTTTTTCATGAATTTTTGTGCCAATTACCCCTTGTATCGCATTGTTCCTTTTTGGTTTGTATTCGACCCTTATGACATTTAAGGAAAGATAATCATTATCATTATTATTATTGTTGTTATACTTGGGAATGGTCATATTTTGCCAATTATAATTATTGCCGGACAAAATGCTTAGCAGAATTCCAGTTCCGCCGAGGTTGACTTTACCTTTCATCCTTTCGGATTGATAAACACTGGGATCGATATAATCGACTCATCCCCTCTTCCAAAATGGCTGATCTTGTGGAAAAATTTGAAACCGTTATCTAGAACCAGCAAAGTAGCAGAATCATTAACATGCCGGGCAGAATGCCAAGCGGCATTTCGTCTGCCGTTAGTAGAAAGGGTTATTATTATTATTATTATTATTAATATTATTATTATTATTATTATTATTATTATTATCATCATCATCATTATTATTATTATTATTATTATTATTATTATTATTATTATTATTATTATTATTATTATTATTATTATTATTATTATTATTATTATTATTATTATTATTATTATTATTATTATTATTATTATTATTATTATTATTATTGCCTTTGCTCAGCTTCTAACGCTGGAGATATATTACAGTGTCAGCTTTTCACTACCAGTGAACTCAGGTAACACCTCTTATTTTTCGAGCACCTTCCGGAGTATTCGAGCGGTTCCAAGCAGTGCCCCACCCTTATTGCATCCCCTATTTGTTTTATGTACTTCTCAAGATTTTTAATCACTGTTCACAGGGCTCCGAAGGTGATTGGTACTAATACCACATTTATCATCGACCACAACTGTTTAACTTCCCAAGCTAACCTGTCATATCTCTTGACTTTCCTTTCTTTCTTATCGCATACCTTGTTGTCAGCTGGGAATGCTATATATATGATCCAGCATAGTTTGTTTTCTTTCCCAATTAAGACTATGTCCAGCTTCCTATTCTCTATCTCATGGTCGCACTGAATCATAAAATCTCATAGGATCTTTGCATTTCTATTTTCGACGATGCCTTCAGGTTTGTGGTCGTACCAATTTTTTGCTCTGTCAAGTTCATACTTGTGGCAAAGTGTCCAATGGACAAGCCTGGCTATATTGTCGTGGCGTCTCTTGATAGTCCTTCTGGGATCGTGGCGTACATTGGCTGGTAGTATGCCATACGGTTGCACCGTTTTGTCCACAGATTCTGCAGTTATCACTTTCTGCTGTGTTGTCTATTCTGTATTTTATGTAGTTTGTTCTTAGTGCTTGATCTTGGGCAGCACAGATTAGAGCCTCCGTTTCCGGTTTTAAATCACTTTTAGTCATCTACAGCCATATTCTTTCTCTGTCTGTTTTATCTTCAACATCCCTATGAAATTGACAATGCATTCTTTTCTTTACCCTCCTATTTTCAGTTTCATTCGTTTTCAATTTCTTGTATAGTGCTTTATCTTTGCAATCTTTCATCCTACACAAGCCTGACCTTCTTACTTCTAATAATAGCGACATGGTGATCTCATATCAAGATAAACAGCGCATGACCACGCAGGTGGGGCCCAGTTAGAGTTTTCTTCAGGTCGAGTAGCCCATCCCGCTCAAAAGGTCCCTGAATAAGGTTTGTTTAAGGATGTTGAGCAAGACACCCATGTTTCTAAAGGCGAATTATTCAAACCCCAAAGAATTCCTCTCGACACATGGCTATGATGCTCCCCCACTACTTCTGCTCGTGATCAGAGATGCACATATCGTCAGCC
>NC_068996.1:2922362-2934357 GCF_001194135.2 Octopus bimaculoides | reverse complement strand
ATAGTACTCTTTCTTTATTTTTTCTTTCACTTGTGTATGTTGTATTCTATCTAGTTCATTGACTCCTAAATACTTATATGGTTGGCTTTCGTCTAGTTCTCTTATTTCATTGGCTTTATCTAGTGTTATATTGCTACTTTTAACTAATTTTCCTCTTTTCAGGGTTGCTTTGGCACACATTTCTAATCCGAATTTCATATCTATTTCCTTGGTAAAGCCGTGTACTGTCTGTAGTAGTGTTTCTAGCTCTTTGTCGTTTTTTGCATATCATTTTAGGTCATCCATATATAGAAGGTGGCTGACTGTTGTTCCGTAGCAATTGTAACCGCATCCAGTTCTATTTAGCAATTCTGTTAAAGGTGTGAGTGCCAGGCATTATTATTATTATTATTATTATTATTATTATTATTATTATTATTATTATTATTATTATTATTATTATTTAATCTGCATATTTGTTACTATCTCTCGCCGAGACACGCCCAGCATCCTAGGGTAAGTGAAGGATAAGAGATGTTACAGTTTCACTGAAAGCTTGGGAAGGGGAAGTGGCCGAGCCAGTAGCGAAATATCTTCATGGAATACAACACAGACATTTAAATTTATAGGGTTTTCAGAGGATGTGGGCAGTACTTGTCAGCACACTTTTGGATTTCTGTGAGACACAGTTTGCCCGAGATATTGTCTAGAAGTTTCTGACATCCCTTTCTTACCATACCTAAGGTACCCACAATAACAGGAACATTTCTCGTTTTAAGATGCCACATCTTTTCTATTTCAAATTCCTTTACAGATATATGTTTATCAGTGGGAACACTGACATCAATAAGTCTACAAGTATTTTCTTCTCTGTCTTTAATGACTATATCTGGTCGATTGTCCTGGATCGTTTTGTCGATGTTGACTGGAATATCCCAGGGGATAGTGACACTTTTACCTTCAACGACAGTCTCGGGGTAATGTTTATACCAGTAAGCAGGAGTGCTGATTTTGTAGTGTATACATATTTTGCAATGTAAATACTGTCCTACCCTATCGTGGCGATTTTTGTATTCTTTTGGTGTCAACACAGGGCATCTCGAGACGGGATTGTCTATTGTTTCATCAAATTTATCGCAGAATCTGCATTTAGGGTCAGAACCGTCTTGGAGAACGATAGCTTGATAGTTTTTGATAAGCAAGCTTTAATCTTGTGCCGTCAATATGAAACCTTAATATTATTATCATTATTATCCACCGAGGTTGACTTTTCCTTTCATCCTTTGGGGGTCGAGAAATTAAGTATCTGTGAAACGATGGGGTCATTGTAATCGACTGGTCCTCTTCCCCAAATTTCAGGCCGTGTGCCTGTAATAGAAAGTACGTCATGGAAATACGTCATGTTAATGTTTATTTGAAAGTAATGTGTTTACTGTTGTGAATTATTTTTAAAAAACTTCGAAAGCGACCTCCTCCATCACTGGTTGAAGAGTAGGACTGCCAAATTGTGCCATATATTTTTGCGTTATTTATTTCGTGTAATTGAAAGTGTGGCGCTGACAACGGCCCTCATCAACGAGGGAGTTACAGCAATACATACCACGAGAAACTTCACGCGAGTAAAGTAACACGAGAACAACAACAATAACAAAAAACAACAGTAGCAGCAACTGTAGCGACAAAGTGTTTAACAAGCAACAACGACTCAACGACAATAAAAGCAACAGTGACAACGATAATAACAACAGCAGCAGGAGCAGCGCCAGCAGCAACAACAGCAGCAGAAGCAACAGCAACAACAGCAGTAGCAGGATAGAGAATAAGGACGATGGCAAAGTAGTAAGGACGACTCCTCGGAGTAAACAAATATTTTACTGGGATTGTAGTAAAATCAGGACTATATCGTTCGCTCTCCCTAAACAACAAGGAGGCATGCCTGCCACAAGCGGAACAACTACTGAAAGTGAATAGCGGAAGGGCACAAGTTGCTATACCAACTGAGGTTCTGGCAGCAGCTGCTTCAAAGAGATAAGATGTCACCGTGTATCAGCTAAAATTGACGCCTACAGACAGCGGCACGCGAAAGTGGAAAGACCTCTCAAAGAAATATGGCCAGATACTGATCATATGATCAAGGCAAGGGAGTTCGGGAGTGTAGAGGTCCACATTAAGAGCGAAACCCATACTCTGAAACACACTAAAACTCTCATGTGCAACAAAGACACATCCTCTGCCTAACATATTTAGGAAGCGGGACCTCTCATATTCTTTTCTACTCTAGGCACAAGACCCGAAATTTGGGGGGAGGAAGCTAGTCGATTAGATCGACCCTAGTACGCAACTGGTACTTAATTTATCGACCCCAAAAGGATGAAAAGCAAAGTCTGCCTCGACGAAATTTAAACTCAGAACGTAAAGGCAGGCGAAATACCGCTAAGCATTTCGCCCGGCTTGCTAACGTTTCTGCCAGCTCGCCGCCTTAGAGACCTCTCATATTAATATAAAAGGAGCTCCACTTGGGTTGAGGATCTGGTGGTTGGTGGCCTGTGTCACTCTCGATGGTGCTTTGATCCGGAACCACAACAGATATCCAGGTCAAAGTGGAGAATGTGTAATGGTGTGAAACTACGTGTTACTCTTGAAGGTAGAACAAGCTGCCACTTCAGATTTTTCTGCTCCCCCCCCAAAAAAAAAAACAGAAAAGAGGAGGCGACCACTACTACCGACACTGTAGCCCTAACGTTACTAGCGTACAGTAGTAACAGTAGCAATAGCAGCGAAGAAAACAAGGACAACAGCACCAAAATCAAAAACAGTCGCAATGGCAAGGCCAGAAGCAATAAGATCGGCACCCACTACAACAGAACTAAAATCCGCTGCTCTTCTACCACTGCCACCACCAGTAGCAGACAGACACAGAAATACATCAACAAAACACATCCACTCTAAACTTTATGCTGATAAGCAGCACGAAGAATAAAAACTGAAGTCGCTTTAAAGAAAAGACCTGGGCCTCAAGATACAGTCGATCTTTTAAAATCCGAACAGTGAGCTGATGATACCTGAACGTGAACGATAGTGAAGTTCGTGCTCTTTAGACTAGTCACAGGCGTCTGTAGATTTTCCTTCAAATGACCTGCTCTTTAGTGCTAGAGAGAAATTGGAATGCCATCTTAGATGCACGTCTGGACAGAATGTGGTCATTTGTGTAAATGCCTCGCAAACCTACTTGGTCATTTCTATTTGGCTGAAGGGTACCGACTGGATTTCTCGAATTCTCCGGTGTAGATATGGACAAACAACATCAGGTTACCCAGATCGCATCTAAATAGTGACAGCATAGTTTGTCCACAATTCACAGAGGTCGGCCACGCAGACCATAAGTTTGTGATCTATAGTCCACCCAAATAGGCTGCATAGACAGGGACCCCATTGCTGTAAAATGAATGCCTCTTTCCAAGAGCGCCAAGTTTACAGAGACCTGATTAGAAAGATAGTTATGAAGGAAATAACAAGAGAAATTAACAACAAATTAATGTTAACCCTGAAAAGACTATTAAATTAGAATCGATATGGTTTAGTAACAAGATAATGATAGAGAATTCTAAAGCAGAGGGACAGCCAGTGAGTAACCTAGAAGAGGTTCTTAGGAAAGGAATTGAGACTGAGATATTGACAGTAGGATTGTACCCTAGACTGAGTCAACACTATGTACGAAGGTTGCATTGTCAGAGCTAGGGTGCATGCTCTAAGGCTTTAGTAAGCTAAAACATTCGATAAGTATTATTGACAGAAACAAAATAGTAAAAAGAAGCCTCAAATCAGTTTTGAGGGATGGGGTGCATGCTACCCGATTCCAAACAAGATATGTGTGGTTTTTCTGCTGCACTTCACTCAACATTTTGATGTAGACATTGGACCAAAGGCAGAAGCATACTACCTCGGCTGCTTGCCATGGCTCCCGGATAGGGAAGCAGAGTTCTTCGAAAGACCGCTAACATCTGGCGAAACACGGAAAGTGATGGTTGGTTACACGAGGGAGAAGTCACCGGAGATTTGGCCTGACCTGCAAGCTTTTTCATGGCGTGTAAGACTTGTTCGGGGCTTCTTGGCAGATTTCTGTCACATACAGCTAAACAGAATTCCCAGTCCTGCGATAACAGGTGTAATGTACTGCTGTGAAAGGACCCGAACAAGTTGAGTGATTTTAACAACTTAATGCCCTTAACTCAGTCAAATGTAGAGGTGGAGATTTTGGTTAAGAGATCAGGTCTTATCATCGATACCTGATTGATAAGGCACAGTCATACGCCAAATAATTCTACCAACTACAGCCTCCACCTCACTCGATACATCGCAAAAAATATGAGTAAAGAACCTGGCATAAATGAGGCCCCGATCAATTTAGATTAGACGAAGCTTTCGATGGGGTCGCTCGTCAATACTTGGCAGCTGCTTTCAGGCTGGCCATCAGAAGCTGGATCGTTATAATATACAACAACTTGCAAGAAAATGGCTACTTGTCGGAATCGTTAGAGATCATGCGTTCAATCCGTTGAGGATGCCTTCTCTCTCTTCTTCCGTATGTACCGTATTTAGAGCCTCTACTGCAGAAGTTAAAGCTTTTGAGGTGCATCTCATGAGAACTTACTATGGCAAGGACATGTTCCGCTGGTCAAACGGTCAGTTTGCTACCAACATCTGCTGCGTGGATGACTGGGCATACCATGGCTAATGATACACATACATGGACTAAGGTTACAACGTCTGTAACGTTTCCTTGGTGGTGAGCAGGTGTGGTCGCCATTCGACTTTGCTTTTCCACAAATCGCCTCTTTGACAGGACAGCAGTTCTGGTTTAAATGTAAAATGAGGCCGGGTCTTAGGTCCTTGAGTATTGTCAAGCGCTCTCAGCCCTCAGCCGTCGGGCAGTCCTGACGGTGGGTGTTCTACTATAGTGTTCTATAGAGGATTAGTGGTGGACAAAAGCGACGACGTCCTCGGGGAAACTCTGGGCATCAATGAAAATCAACTGATTAGTCTTTGCTCAAGCATATTTTCCAGAAACCCCTGGTGTGGATGTCATATTGGGCATGCATTGCTAGTCCGAGATAAACTTTACAGGTATGGCAATGTCGCAATCGCGGCTGCACGAAATGTTCACGGAGTATAAAACCGTGCTGCTTGCACCAGTACAGTGATCGGGAATTTACGATTTGCGGAGTTATGTAGGATGGATTTGGCTATCGACTGATTCTATGGAGAGTACGTCCTTCTTTGTGGTCCGGAACAGCAGGTAGTTTTCTTCTCTCTGGTAGCTACAGCAAAAGAAATTGTGTGATGGCGCGATTTAGATAGGAGCCCAGTTATGGGAAGTAGAACGAGTCCTTACAGGAACGCAAAGACTACAGGATCTGAATTAGTGAATTAGATTAGCAGCAGTTGATAGAATGGTGGGGAAGTCTGGAGTTGGGAATTAGAGCAGAGTCTATTTTGCAAAGATCTAACTTTATTGAGAAATAAATTAGAGATAGAGTTAGTTGATCGTCTAGAAAAGGCATAATGATAGATGTGCTAGCAGCGAAAATATCCCTCGACCATTTCTTCGAGACTAAACGAGTCATTGTTGCGAAAGCTAAATCAGTTGAGAAGCATCCCATTCGAACTGGAAGCCGGAACGGCTATATCGGTGTACGTGGATGACGTCACCATTATAGCGTCGAACGTCACTGAAACTGTGATGGTCGGTCTGATATTAAAGGAATAGGAAACGGTGGCAGGGGTTAAGATCAATTTAGACAAGTCGGTGAGCTTGTGGCTGAGCAACTGAAGAGGTAGGTTCATGTTGTCAGACGGCATTGTGAGATAGTGGGCAAATGAACCGGTCAAACTGTTCGGTGTCTAGTCCAATCCCGACTTCCAGATGGATATGATGTAGAAGGAAATGACGAAGAAGATGCCCTGTCTTACCCAGGAGTGGTCAGAGATGAAGCAGTCTCTGAAAGAACAGGCAAAGGTGACGAATGTCTACATTGCCTCTGTTAGTATTTACCACCTGACTGCGGAGCCTTCCCCCAGCTACAACCCTAATCAGATTGGAGTATCTGTTATTCAGTTTTTTGTGGTGATGTCAGCGTCCTCTGTACGGCAGTCTAGGCATGCTACGGCTGCTGATACGCAGACATGCGCTCGGGCTGCACCATGTGCAAAAATTCCTGAGCAGTGAACGAGTGTGAATACCATTCCTGAGACATGTTTTTCTGCACCTTGTTCCAATGACGGAAATGCATTCCTGGGTGATTGCAGCTATAATGTCATCAGGCATTCATCACCCTCTGCAGTTTGGTTAACAGGATCGATGGGAATCCCACTTTAGAAATCAATAAAGGTTTATTAACGAGGAAGAGTGATGACATTGTCGAAAAAATTCTGGGCGTTGGTGAAGACGAACTAGCTAGACTGTTTCGGAAGGACTTTTCGATTGAGGAATACTAAGGACAATTCCGACAAGAGCTACTCAACAAATTACAACACCAAAAAAGAACAGCTATGGTTGTTTCGACAGGAAAAGCAGCAGCAACAAAAGTAACGACCACAGAAGCATCAACATCAACAACGACGACGACGATGACAATAACAATAACACAACATCCACGACCAAAGGATTTTCCCGTCTTATCCTCCTTCCCCGGTAAAACACGAGCACAGACATGCCACTCCACTCGTCCGCATCGAAATTTTCTGATACGGAAATCTTATCTTGCGGTGAAGAGGAGGTAAGGTAACCACTGAAAAAAAAAAGGAAAAAAAAATCTCTTGAAAGTTGGAAGAATTGGAAACATCCCTCTTTTGACAATTACATACCAACAATTACAACCACAGTAAATACAGCCAAGACAACAACAACGAATAGAAAGCACACAAACCCAGCATTACCATCCAAATCTATAGCTCCACTCATAAGGACAGGAAAACTCAAACACACATGAACGGCATGCCACAGCTTCAACTGAAGAAGAGGAGTGCTGTCAATAACAGCAACTCAGACATAATTGGTGTAGAATAGATGTCCGAAGCTCAAATTGCTTGGTTTGGATTGTCTGCCCAATGATCTTTATATCTATATTCTAATATTGTTCACAGATACAATAGGCGCAGGAGTGGCTGTGTGGTAAGTAGCTTGCTTACCAACCACATGGTTCCGGATTAAGTCCCACTATGTGGCACCTTGGGCAAGTGTCTTCTACTATAGCCTCGGGCCGACCAAAGCCTTGTGAATGAATTTGGTAGACGGAAACTGAAAGAAGCCCGTCGTATATATGTATATATATATATGTGTATGTGTTTGTGTGTCTGTTTTTGTCCGCCCAACATCGCTCGACAACCGATGCTGGTGTGTTTACGTCCCCGTAACTTAGCGGTTCGGCAAAAGAAACCGATAGAATAAGTACTAGGCTTCCAAAGAATAAGTCCTGGGGTCGATTTGCTCGACTAAAGGCGGTGCTCCAGAATGGCCACAGTCAAATGACTGAAACAAGTAAAAGAGTAAAAGAGTAAAAGAGATATCCTGGAAGATGTCTACAGCTACATATAGCAGGACCGGAGAATTGCCATTTCTATGAGTGAAAGAGTGAAGGTACTGCTGAGGAAAGACTTGAACAAGGAGCATGAAATTAAGATTTTAAGATTTTGGCTAAGGTCCCAGCATAAAGATTGGTGCTTGTCGTTGAGAGCATGGTTGGAAAAGTGGCATCTGTTCAATGGTCAAAATAAATGGCCACCTATCGGAAGTATTTCAAATCATAAACTCGATCTATGAAATCCTTTCCCATCTCTTCGAGTCACTACAGGGGAAAAATTATTTGGGGATCATTTTGTTTAAACTGAAATACAGCAAAACCATGTTGTCATATGTGAACAACGTGTAGGGCACAATGACTATTGGGGTGGTCCGTGCCATTCCAAAGAGATGCGAGGCTTTGACAGGAGCAAAGATTAACGAGGTAGGTAGGTCATGCTGAGCTGAATAGCTGGTCCAGCTAAATTACTTAAACTCTAGTTTGGTCAGTGCTTCTTGATGAACAGGAACTAGGATGATGTGACAATCAGCATGGTCAGTCTCACTCTGAAATGGGAAGAGATCAGGCTGCGAGAGTAGACATATAGTACATCACTTCTGTCTTATATTACCATCTGGACATAGAACCTTGTCCCAGTTTTAATTTCACTAGATTAATGTGCGCTCCCAATTCTTGTGGAAGAGATGCATTCCATTAATCAAGCTGACTTTCTGCCACCACCACCACCACTCTTTGTGTGGAGGGATTGGCATACCATGGTTGATGATATGCTGACATGCAAACTTATAAATATTCCAGGACAGTGGTCATCCTTTGTTGGATAGATTTTTCCAAGGATGTCTCTTAGACTAAGTTGTAGTTCTGTATCAATTGGAAACCAATACAGGGTGCCTGAAATCTGGAAATGTTGCCAGACACTCATGCTTCCATGGTCAGTGAAAGTTTCTCCTTAACATTCTATAAAAGACTTGTGGGAGAGTGACAACTTCCTTATGGAAATGGTGCATCAATGTGTTGATTGCTCTGATTGACCTTCGAAGTGGTTGAACAACCAATCTCAACCATTTAGGATCCACTGTATGGGCTGTACTATTCATCCTTTCAATCACTGAATATAAAATGTAGTTCCTGAGACGTCAGGTTAGCATATTTTCCCAAGTCACTATCTAACCCTTGTACACCACAAGGTTATCCACTTACAGTTATGTGAACTGGAGCAATGTATAATGAAATGCTTTGCTCAAGAACATGATGTACAGCCGACCTGGGAGTTGAAGCACGATCTCACAAATGTAAGTGTAACACTCTAACAGCAAAGCCACGCACTTTCAGTCACTAGGACACGAACTAAGTCATCTGTTTTGGAGAACTTTCAATGACTATGGACAATTTCCATAAATCCATGTCGTGTCAGTGCTATTGAGGTGCACTACAAATGTGGGACAAACTCTACAGGCATGAAAGTTCCCATAGGACTTATTTGAGATGCAAGCATAGAGATAAAACTGTTCTACATATTGTCGTTCAGTGTTCAAACATTGTTGCACCTTCCTCCTTGGTCAAGCTTTCATTAACGTTTTTAAGTTCCACTAGAAACTAAAGTGAGGTTGGCGAGTTGGGTGCTACTGCCCCTGAATTTATGAAAAGATGGGTGTCAGTGGCAAAAATAGTTAGAGTGAATGGCACTACTCTAGTTATTCCCATTTTTAGATCTTTATATTTGCATAATTTTTACTTCTCTTTTTGTGATACAGTATCATCTGTTGGAACTCATGTCATTTGGGAGGCATTTCTTTTATTGATGGTCCTTGACAACAATAATGGGTTATTCAACCAGACTGTGGTTGTTTTGCCATTCTCACAGATCATTTCTGAAGTATGCTTACACCATCCATTTTCTGTAATTTTTTCATAATTCTGGCATAACTTCCAGTATAAGATCCAACTCTACCATATCTGGATGTTTTTTCTCTTTTTTTATTACTAAAACTTGGCAGCTATAGTTGTTTAATTGTGTATTCCCCATCTCCACATATTCTACAGTTACTGATGGACTACATTCTGATCTGTTATGCGTTTTGGAGAGGGTTAGATCCTGTGCCACTATCAAGAAACATTTCTCTCTGCTTGAGAACCATGCTTCTCAGCCAGTACTGAGATTTTCCCTTCAATTCAGTTTTGCTTTATTATTATTATTATTGGCCATGTAGAAGCTTTCCTTACCCTTGCTTTACCATACCATTACCAATGTCAATTTAAATTTTAGCTCATCCACAATCTTTGTTGCTTCTCCGCTTTCTATGTAGCTTTTTTTTTTTTATCAGGGAACCCTCTGTGCTTGCTGCCTTTATTTTTTCGTGTTTCCAGGCTATTTGAATTCATTTTCTGATTCTATACTACATATTTTTATAGTCAGACAGTGGACATTTTGCAATATTTCTCTTATTGCTTTGTTTTCTTAATAAATATAGTGTGTCAACTTCAGAATTTAGGTGGTATGTCCTAGAAGCATTCAGTATTTACCTTAGTCTGGCTACTTCATTTAATGCCTAACTGAAAATATTAAAATCATAACTGGAACAGCAAGACTGTTGAAGCCTATTACTTTGTATTTTGCATGTAGCTCTGTTTTAAGTATTAGTTTGTGTGTCTATAATATTCCTTCCTGATGATCTCTGTTGTACACAGTCTACGTCTTAGATTCCTAAGTATTTTTATGTCTGTATTTAGTCTAATTCTCTTGCCTAGGTTTCCATACCTGTTTTGTTGTTAGTGTCCTAAATTAATTTTCTTTTCTTCAAGGTTGCTTTGGCATGTTTTTCTTAACCAGATTTCATATTTATTTCTTCAGTAAATTCCTGTATTGTTGGGATCAATGTTTCTTGTTGTTTGCAATTTGTGGAATCCAACTGGAGACCATCCATAAAAAATTTTAAAATGCTATGAAGAAAAGAAAACTAGTTAATTCCATTACCATAGAATTTGTAACTATTTAACAAATCAATTAAATGTCATGATGCCAAAATGGAGATGGTCCCTTTTAGCTTTAACAATTCCCTTTTGTTGGTTTTGCTCACAAAAAGTTTCGTGCATTTTTATATTGCTGAAGCTACTTTACTCATGACTAGCGTTCATGTGTTCTATTTATGGGAATATTAACAAAAACCTTCCAATAGTCAATCCATGCTCAGGCTTGTCTTTTTTCTTCAGCAGTCTTTGGATATAGTTTTGTTGCAGTAATTAATCTTTACAGTCAAATGTATCTTTGCAACATCTCTTCTACTCTTCTGAAAACAGATTGTTTTCTTCTACCTGTTCACTGTCAATCATATTATTGCAGTTAAATCTTTGAAGGTTCGAGGAAGACTTGTTATGGATCAGTAGTTTTGAGGACTTGCTGTTTTTGTAGATTTGGGAATTAAGATACATTTTTCTCTTCAATTAGCTTTTCAAGTGTTACCTCTGGGTTCGTTAGTATCTAATTAAATTTCTCTAATAGCAGCTTAAGTGTTCCTGTTAACCAGAAGTTGAGGATGTTATGTCCTGGTGCCTTCCAGTTGTTTATTTTTGCTGTATGTAGATTATTTCTTCTGTTATTAATAATGCCCATGGTTGTTTTGATATTGTGCATGTTGTGACTAATCTTTTTAGTGGTGATTACTTCACTGCTTATACTTATCCCCAGAATCCTTTTATTTCTCCTGCTGTCGATGCTGCATTGACTTCTATTTCATTTTTACCAAGTTCTTAACATAGTTATTTTGGGTTGGACTCAAAAAGAATCACTGACGTTTTCTATGCAAACTGAATCTAGTGAAGATCTTTTGTTTTAGTTCTTTAATTCCAGATACATCTTTATTTTATATTATATTTCTGCAGTATTTTTCTCTTAAATTCCTTTTTTTTTCTTCATGTCTTACATTAAGTTTTATTTCTTAGTAAAATGCAAGGAGTTTTTGTTTTTATATTGTCGGTGCTGCTTTATTGTTGAGATTTATCCTTGGGAGTTGCTTTCATTAGTTCTAGGAAAATTTATTGCTCATCATTATACCCTGCTTTACAGGAATAATGTCATGGACTCCACTTTTAGAATTTCCTATCTTTAGATCTTCATAATCTCTGATAATCATATTTTTGTCTGTGCTTTGATTTTTCTTAGTAGTAGGCATTTCTAGGTTTTGGGTTTGTCATGTTTTCTCTTTACTTTATTAGTTCTATCTTCATGATTTACGTTCAGAGCTTTTATTGTTGTTGGCTGATCTCTAATCATTAATATGTTCTTTCTCTTTAAATGTTCTAATTCAATATCATTTTAATGTTGAAATATTTTACTTTTTTCAACCATTCTGATATTGTTAAATGAAAAATTGATTCGTCCCTGAAATTGCATAATCTACGATTTGTCAATATTTTTCATTACCCAAAAAGCTTGATCC
>NC_068996.1:2916113-2922262 GCF_001194135.2 Octopus bimaculoides | reverse complement strand
AATATTTCTTACTCTTTTTCTTGCTTCTTCCAGGATTCAATATTTGTTATACTTTTTGTCACATGTATGATATAGATAGTGATAGCACCAGTCCTGTTTCTTACACTAAGTTCTTTTTTAGATAGCTTTAACTCTCTTATAACATTCCTTCTAATTTTTCTCTTGTATTTGATTGTGCTGAATACCATCCTCCTCACACACACTTAAATAGTTGTAGTTTTCTTCAGTATCTAATTCCTTGCTTGTTATTCATGTTATTATTATTATTATTGTTCAGTAGTTTTATTTTTATAGCGTGCTTTCACTTCGCTACCGAGCGCAGCTCTGTGCGCCTTGGGTATGTGCTGTGGTATGCTGTGATGCTTTTATGTTTACTGTATTGAAAATGTTTTGCGTAGGATGTGTGCAGTGCCCAGTAGTACAATTTTCTGTATGTTATATATATTTGTAAGTCCTGGTGTTTTTGTTATGTATTTGTCTGAATATTTTTTTATTATACCTAAGGCACCTACTATGATAGGTAATTTCTGGTGGGGAGACTTTGGTCTTGTGCAGCAATTAAAAATCCTTCAGTCTCTACTTTGAGTCCTGAGCTTCTCAACCATTGCTGGGATTTTTCTCTGTCTATCTCTTTTGAATTTAATTTGGCCCAGTATTTGCCATGAAGGGGCTTTTCCTGCCATCGTTTTATCATGATCCGTTGCTGTTCTAGTTTTAGTTTGGATTTCATTTGTTTTATAGCTTTTATTGTTTCTTCTTCTTCTTCTTCTTCTTCTTCTTCTTCTTCTTCTTCTTCTTCTTCTTCTTCTTCTTCTTCTTCTTCTTCTTCTTCTTCTTCTTCTTCGTATTTATTAGGTAGTATAATTTTTTAAATCAGCTTCCTTAAATACTAAAAACAGTGTTTTGTTTTGCTTGTGTTTTGTGGCTATTTGTATTAGTTTTCCTTGCTTCTGGAGTAGGTATTTTTGAAGTCCTATGGTGATTATTTTATAATAGTTTTCCAGCTGTATAAGACCCCTGCCACCTTTTGTGCGTTGTATATATAGCCTTTCTTTGTCAGATTTTGGGTGGTGCATCCTAGATCCTGTCATTATTTTTCTTATTTTCCTGTCTATTTTCATTAGTTCGTTTAGTGTCCACTTTAGGATATTGTAGCTGTAAATTATAACTGCGACGGTTAAAGTGTTAATACCTATTATCTTGTTTTTAGCATTGAGCTCTGTTTTTAGTATTAATCTAACGCCTCTATAGTATTCTTTCTTTATTTACACTTTCATTTGTGTATGTTGTATCCTATCTAGTTCATTGATTCCTAAATATTTGTATGTCTGGCTTTGGTCTAGTTCTCTTATTTCATTGGCTTTATCCAGTGTGATGTTGCTACTCTTAACTAGTTTTCCTCTTTTCAGGGTTGCTTTGGCACATTTTTCTAATCCGAATTTCATATCTATTTCTTTGGTATATCCATGTACTGTTTGTAGTAGTGTTTCTAGCTGTTTATCATTTGTAGCGTGTAGTTTTAGGTCATCCATATATAAGAGGTGGCTGACAGTTTTGCCGTAACATTTGTATCCGCATCCATTTCTATTTAGCAATTCAGATAAAGGTGTGAGTGCCAAACAGAGTAGGAGTGGAGAGAGCGTGTCTCCCTGGAATATACCTCTTCTAATGGGGATGGCTTTCGTTTTCACGAGTCCCTCTTTTGTTTGGAGCTGTGGCACTGTCTGCCATTTATTCATAGTGTCTTATGTATTTTATAGCTATTGGTGCTACCTTGTCCATGGCTACTGTTTCGAGGATCCACGTGTGGGGAATACAATCAAATGTAGTTGATCCAGGCCATACTGAAGCCTTTCTTCTTTCTGCGGCTGTCTTCAGTTATGGCTTTATTGATCATTAATTGATCTTTACAGACATATGAGTCCTTGCAGCATTCCTTCTGCTCTTCTGGAAGCAGATTGTTTTCTTCCATATGCTTGCTCAATCTCTGCGATATTATTGCAGTAAAGGCTTTGTAGATTGTTTTTGTTCTTGTTGTTGTTATTGTTATTATTATTATTATTATTATTATTATTATTATTATTATTATTATTATTATTATATTAGGATGTTTGGAAAGTAATTGCATTTTACCAGAAAGGATACAAAAATGAATGTAAACTACATTTATCTGAATAGTTTTGATCAACAATGTAATCCCTTTTCAATGGGAAGGTAACTTTTTTACGCCACATTCAGAGGTATTCTGTTTCTTTTCCTAAAAAAGTCTGAAAGATTGTTTTCAGCTTCCTCTCTGTTTCTGAATGTTTTGCTTCTTATAAAATGTTCTTGTGATAAGAAGAGATGGAAATCCATAGGTGCTGAGTCAGGTGAGTGTGGAGGATATGGAAAAACTTCCCATCCTAATGATCTTATTTTTTCTTGGATTTGTTTAGAAGAATGCGGCCAAACATTGTCATGCTGGAGAATAACACCTTTTCTATGTGCCAAAGCTGGTTAGTTTCAGTGTAAATTTTCATTTACCTGATCAAGTCGTTGGCAATAACGTCAGCATTGATGGTCCTTCCATGTTCCAGTAACTCATAATGGACAATACCTTTCATGTTCAACCAAACACAAAGCAAAGATTTTTGAGGATAGAATTCTGGTTTTAGTGATGGCACTTGCTTCTCATTATGTGACAATCATTGTCTTTTTCATTTTCTGTTGTCATGTAAAACCCATTTGTCATCACCTATAACAATGTGCTACAGAAATGACAAGTTGCTATTCCTGTTTAGAAGACTGCTGCAGTTGGTGGAACATTGTGTTTGGTCCTTAAGTGTAAGCTCATGTGGAACCAAAATTCCCTCTTTGCATGTTTCTCCACTTGGCTTGAGTTGTTCATGGATAGTTGAATATGACACATTAAATTTTTGCGCCAAATCTCTGGTGCTTTGATGTGGATCTGAGACAACAGTCTCATTCAAAAGGTTGTCATTCAGAGTCGATCATCTTCCAGAATGTGGCTTGTTAGATACGTTACAATTGCCATCTTTAAACCTTTTAAACCCCACGTGACATGTACGAGCTTTCACTGCATCCAGATATGCTTCACAAATGTTTTACATTGCTTCTGCAGTGGTACTTTTTTTTTTCAAAACTCATACAACAAGCAATGGCAAATATAATTGTTTCATAAAGTTCTTATCCTCCATGGGATCAATTGCCAAAGTAACTATGAATGACACACACTGCCAGATAGAGGAGATGATATACTATTTCTAGACAGTTCCCACCCATTTGACCATGGCTCTGATGTGATTGGTTGATTTGTATTTTATAGTGGTGTAAAAACACGATTACTTTCCAAACACCCTAATAATAATAATAATAATAATAATAATAATAATAATAATAATCAAAGCCAGACATGCAAATACTTAGGAATCACCAAGCTAGAAATTATGCAACACACATAAATGAAAGAGAAGATAAACAAAAGAATACGGTAGACAAGTAATACCAGTCAATGCGAAAAACAAGATAAAATGTATCAATACCCTAGTTGTCCCAGTTATAAGTTACAGCTACAATATCCTTAACTGGACACTAAATGAACATATCAAAATAAACAGGAAAACAAGAAAAATAATGACGGGATCTAGGATGCACCACCCAAAATCTGACATAGAAAGGTATACAACGTATAGAAGGTGGTAGAGGCCTTATACAGCTGGAAAACTATTCCAAAATAACCACCGTACTTCTGCAAAAATACCTACTTCAGAAGCAAGGAAAACTAATACAAATAGCCGCAAAACACGAGCAAAACGAAAAACTGTTTTCAGTATTTAAGGAAGCTGACAAATACAAACAAGAAGTCATACTACCTAACAAATACAAAGAAGAAGAAGAAACAACAAAAGCTATAAAACAAATGAAATCCAAACTAAAACTAGAACAGCAACGGACCATTGCAGCCTGAATGTTATCATGTACCTTGTTTGGCACATGATGATATCATTTCTTGTTATGGATATAACTACATACTCGGCTATGTCTGTATATATATTCAGATTTGGCTAGGACTGGACAGCCAGAGATGATATGGTCTACTGTCTCATTGTGCTGGTTGCACATTTTGCATTTAGTATCTGGGCCTATTTTTATCACTAAGGTTTTATATTTGTTTGTGGTCAGGCATTGGTCTTGTACAGTGAAAACCAGGAGATCGTTCTTCACTTCTTCATCATGGGTCTCCCATTTCCACATTAAATGTTTGTACCAGAGGACACTACATCTGATGCCACTTATGTCCAATTGTTTTCTCAATGCATTTGTACTTTGTTGTTCATGCACATATAGCTAGATTTCTTTCTTTCTAATATTCACGTCATCTCTGCATTCATGGTTCACTTTTACTATGTAGCATTACTGTTCATACACAAGCATCATGCAATGTATCTTTCATTCTGAGAGAGAGAGAGAGAGAGAGAGAGAGAGAGAGAGAGAGAGGTTTTTTGTTGCTGACAGAGGTAATAATTTTCCTAGCAACTATAATTTTAGTGCATCCTCCTCCATTGCTAATTAAGTTAGCCTGATAACAAAAAAGCAATCTACTACCTCTAAGGATTTTGCTGGGCATTTGAGGAAGTTGTTTCCGATGTGTTGTTAATGATTAATATTCCTGCGCTTCTGCCACTTACAAAGTCTACTTCCTCTGTTAATATTCTTGTGATTCCATTAAACCTCTAATATGTCCACAGTTTACACTGAGTACACCTTATAGAACTTCTGACTACACCTTTTCAAGCAATGTAATTTTCCTGAAAGAGAAAAATGAAAGAAGTAGCAGCATTATTGTCAACTGCTACAAAGGTAAAGGTGACGCTTTCGATACAAATAATTACAGAGGTATCAAGTTGTTAGATCAGGTAATGAAAGTCACAGAGAGGGTCATAGCCCAAATAATTAGGGAGTGAGTCAGTTTAGATGAGATGCAGTTTGGGTTCGTGCCTGGGAAAAGCACCGCTGATGCTATATTTCTGGTAAGACAGTTTCAGGAGAAATACCTAGCCAAGGATAAACCTCTGTATCTTGTTTTCGTTGACATGGAGAAAGCCTTTGACAGGGTCCCCTGATCCATCATCTGGTGGTCAATGAGGAAACTAGGGATAGAAGAATGGTTAGTGAGAGCTGTGCGAGCCATGTATAGAGACGCTGTCAGTAAGGTGAGGTTTGGAAATGAGTACAGTGAAGAATTCCAGGTAGAGGTAGGGGTTCACCAAGGTTCTGTCCTCAGCCCCCTCCTATTTACCATAGTCCTCCAGGTGATAACAGAGGAATTCAAAACAGGATGCCCTTGGGAGCTCCTCTATGCTGATGACCTTGCACTAATTGCTGAGTCACTATCAGAACTAGAGGAGATTGTGCTGGTATGGACATGTGGTGAGAATTGATGAGGATAGCTGTGTGAAAATATGCCACACCCTAGCGGTTGAGGGAACCTGTGGAAGAGGTAGGCCCATGAAGACCTGGGATGAGGTGATGAGGCACGACCTCCGAACATTAAGCCTCACTGAGGCGATGACTTCTGACCGAGATCTTTGGAAATACGTTGTGAGTGAGAAGACCCAGCAAGCCAAGTGAGACCCAAATCCAAGGCCTCTGCTTGGGGTGTAGCCATCCCACTTATGCGTACCTTCCTTCATTGGACACTAAACTCTGCTTGCAAAGACTTGTTGAAGCAAGTGAAATCGGAATCGAAATCGAACTAAATTCGAAGACTGGCACCCATGCCAACGTCATCTCCTCCATTGGACACGAAACTCGGTTTGTGAAGACCTGTTGGGTCAAGTGAAAGTGAAATTGTGATGGCACCTTTACCCAGCGTCGCCTTCCTGGCACTTGTGCTGGTGGCACGTGTAAAGACATTCGAGTGAAATCGTTGCCAGTGCCGCTGGACTGGCTCCTATGCAGGACACGAAACTCGGCTTGTGAAGACCTATTGGTGCAAGTGAAAGTGAAATCGTGATGGCACCTGTGCCCATCGTCACCTTCATGGCACTTGTGCCAGTGGCATGTGTAAAGACTGGTTTCTGTGCAGGTGGCATGTAAAATACTCCATTTTGAGCGTGGCCGTTGCCAGTACCGCCTGACTGGCCTTC
>NC_068996.1:2912905-2914847 GCF_001194135.2 Octopus bimaculoides | reverse complement strand
TATGCTTGTATTTGTCTGTCTGTGTTTGTACTCCTACCATTACTTGACAACTGATGTTGGTGTGTTTACGTCCACGTAACTTAGCAGTTCAGCAAAAGAAACTGATATATATGTATATATAAGAAATAATTAAGATTCAGTTGAATTAGGTTCTTAGGTTGAGGCACCAAGTCAGTCCAGTATTATCTGCACAGCTCAAAGTAAGGTGAATAATATCAAAATAAGAAGCGAAGATAGATTATTTATAATATTTACATTTGACGGATATTTGTCCTCATCTTGTTTGTTGTTAACACAACGTTTCGGCTGATATACCCTCCAGCCTTCATCAGGTGTCTTGGGG
Organism: Octopus bimaculoides; assembly: GCF_001194135.2. Classification (NCBI taxonomy): domain Eukaryota; kingdom Metazoa; phylum Mollusca; class Cephalopoda; order Octopoda; family Octopodidae; genus Octopus; species Octopus bimaculoides. The sequence continues at coordinate 2,914,504 of NC_068996.1, read as the reverse complement.
AAATTTTGAACCTGTGTTCCCGTTCCTAAGGTAATTTTCAATGTTATTATTATTTTTATTATTATTCAGGTCACTGCCTGGAATTGATCTCGGAATCTTGAGGTTAGTAGCGTGCACTCTTAACCACTACACCATATGTCCATGACCTGAATGATAATAATAATAATAATAATAATAATAATAATAATAATAACAACAAAAACATCAAAAAATACCTTAGTAATGAGAATCCAGGTTCAAAATTTCCCCCAAGACACCTGATGAAGGCTGGAGGGTATATCAGCCAAAACATTGTGTTAACAACAAACAAGATCAGGATCGTTTCTGCTGTGTCTCTCATTTAAATCAGTATCAGACTCGTCACTTTCAAGTTTCAACAAAGTTTCGTGAAAAACTAGGATTGGTAAATAATCTGAATGCGGCACTGGCCAAATAGTGGAATGAAGACTGGGATAGTCAATAGATCTGCGTTTCTTTTGGCTCAGTTCTGCAACACTAACCTGGCAGAAGTAACAATTGTCAGAGTGTTCTTTGGCTCATGCCAGATCATAGGAATAGTGAATCTCAACGATGTTTGGGTACCTGAAGTCCACTGTCTCATGTGTTCCAAACATGTTTTGCAAACAATGTGAAGGGCCCATGGTTTGTCCTGATCACCGTGTTTTGTTTCTTGGTACCAAAAATTGTGTTATTGTAGCAGAATGAACTTGGGGAGAAAATACCCCAACTATAATTTGGAGTGGCAGAAGAGAATAACAATGGGGGTCAGACAATATTTATCTATCTCTTTATCACCATCAAAAGATCTCATGCAACTAGTATACTATGCCCACTAAGAATAAAACCACTGGGAATTGACAGTCAAGATCTAGTTGCTGATAATAAATTAATTCATGTCATACTCTACCAAACCCCTAATTTACTAGTGCTATAAATTCCCTATGACCACATAAAGAAACAAATCTTAGAAGAAGTCAGTAAGATAGTGGTAAATGCTCAGAAAGAGGAGGGTAGGAGTGACATAAACTATTTTATTATTATCAATTAAAAGGGGCCTAGAATAGAAAACAAAGGACCTCAGAAAGATATCTAAATGGGCATTAAGGACACAGGGGAAGAAAAACAAATTAACCAAAGTTTAGCAAAATTTATATATCATTATATTTTGTATAATAAAAAGCAAAATTTTAAAATTTAGAAGGGGATATAAGGACCAAGTAAGATAAGAAGGATATATAAACCAATTTAAGCCCTTAAAAAATAGATTACTTTTCTATAAAATAGAAGCTTCATAATATTTCATCCTAGCAAATTTTAAGGTTGTCATGATAGAACCATTCAAACAATAAACCCAAATTACATTCAGATTTCATGCGAGAAAGGGGTACACATTTTCAATTGACTGAAAACTAGGGATCAAAGGCAAAAAAAAAAAAAAAATGAAATGATTGGTTCTGTAACAGATATAATTTAAAATATGTAATTACATAAAAAAAATTTCAATATTATGAAAAAATCTCCATGGATGTAAAAAGATATAAAAATACTGCATATACATACATATACATACATATATATACATATACATACATATATATA
>NC_068996.1:2911522-2912678 GCF_001194135.2 Octopus bimaculoides | reverse complement strand
AAAGTTCAGAGAGCTCTTACCTCTGCTGGTGACAAAGGGCCTCTCACTCAGAGTAAAAGGCAGACTGTATGACGCATGTGTACGAACAGCCATGTTACATGGCAGTGAAACATGGGCCGTGACTGCTGAGGACATGCATAAGCTCAAAAGGAATGAAGCCAGTATGCTCCGATGGATGTGTAATGTCAGTGTGCATACTGGACAGAGTGTAAGTACCTTGAGAGAAATGTTGGACCTAAGAAGCATCAGTTGTGGTGTGCAAGAGAGACGATTGCGCTGGTATGGACACGTGGCGAGAATGGATGAGGATAACTGTGTGAGGGTACCTGTGGAAGAGGTAGGCCCTGGAAGACCTGGGATGAGGTGGTGAAGCACGACCTCCAAACATTAGGCCTCACCGAGGCAATGACTTCTGACCAAGACCTTTGGAAATATGATGATTTATATATATATATATATATAGATTTAGATTTAGATTCAAAATTGAATATGGTAAGGTGATCAAAAAATCAAAATATGCAACACGGATTTTAAAGATGACTGCAGTACGCACGTTTCATGCTACTCCATTTATTTAAGTAATGCGAGCATTACATTAAATGCAATATGTAGAGCAATCTTCAGCTGCACAAAAATGTAGAAAATTACAGTAGAATAGACATATTATAATTGTGGCAACATTTAAAATCCAAGTGGGAAGAAGAATACATAAAAATCCATCTTGACATAGAAATTTACCGAACTGAGAGAAAAAAATATAGAACAAAACGTAACATTCTATTCCTTCTAAACCAAATCATGTCAAATTAATCAAAATCTATCATTGCCAACATTTCGATTATCTCCCTTATACCGGAAAAAAATCCCTGATTACCTTCCCCTATTTAGAACTCCATTTTATACACTGGAGCGAAGACATGTTACGATACAGGTAGAGAAATTTGAAAAAAAAAAACTCGAAACCGGTTATTTCTCCAAATACAATGTTTCTATACTCAAAATGTTATAACATTTTTCTGACATAATGATTTAAATATATACTTTAACCATGTAACACAAGCCTTCTGTAGTTTTTTCACTCTTGTTTATCTTTTATATATATATATATAATATAGATTTAATCAAAAGATTAAATGTGGTACTTAAAATGTTTGAG
>NC_068996.1:2909039-2911171 GCF_001194135.2 Octopus bimaculoides | reverse complement strand
TGGGTTGCTATTCAACAGTCTTACTCTAATATTTATTCTATTGGCCTCTTTTGCCAGTGACATAAACACACCAACACTGAAACACAGACTTAAAGACATTTATATGTGTGTGTGTATATATATATATATATATATATATATATATATATATATATATGGCCCCTCTAAACTTCACTTCACTCTCGACATCCATCCAGAGCCTTTACTTGGTGATCCCTCACTACGAGGGGCTGCATGCACTCCAACATTTCCTTGACCTTCGACCCAAACCCCAACCCTACACATCCACCCTTGTTTGTCTGGCTAAACTTGTCCTCTCGCTCAACTGCTTCTAATTCACTGGTGATTTTTACCAGCAACCCTCGGGAGTGGCCATGGGAATGAGAATGGGCCCCAACTATGTGAACCAGTTCGTTGGCTATGTTGAGGCCCAAATATTCTTGAGTTTCCCTGGTCCCACTCCTGAACTATACGGCCATTATATTGATGACTGTATCGATGCGACCTCACTCTCCCACGAACATCTAGACTCCTTCGTCAAATCTTTTGTCAAATCTTTCCATCCTGCTCACCACTTCTCCTGCACTATCTCTGACACCTCTGTCTCCTTTCTTGACATTTCGGTCAGCATTTATCACTCCACTCTCACCACCTCCATCCACTGCAAACACACAGACTCACACTCATGCCTCAACTTCTCCTCCTCCCACTCTAAACACACCAAGCTTTCCATCCTCTATTTCCAATTCCTCCATCTACACAGGCTCTATAGTGATGACCATGACTTTGAGACTCAGTCTCAATTCATGGCTTACCACTTCATCCTATGTGGATATCCCTCACCACTATCCACACCGCCCTTGCCAGATCACATTCTGTGGACCGTGCTCCCCCTGCACCCACCTCACCATCTCCTGTCTCCCTTTTCCCCTCACCTACCACCCCACAACCCTACGTCTCCAATACACCATTCTCCGAGCTTTCCAGTCTGATCCCTCCACTTCACACATCTTTCCTAACTAACCCCTCCCCTCCTTTAAACGAGCCCACAACCTACAAAACCTCTTGGTCCACAGCTTCTTCTCTAACCCAACCTCCCAACCCGGCTCGTTCCTCTGCTCCTGCCCATGCTGCCGCATTTACCCTTACCTCTCCAACACCACCTTCCTCACCGGTATCCATCATCGACCCTATCGTATCACCAACTCCTTCACCTGCACTTCTGCCAATGTCATCTACTGCATCTCCTGCTCTCTCTGTGCCCTTCTCTAAACATCGGGCAAATGGGGTGTCACTTGGCTGACCGGTTCGTGGAACACCCCCGAGACATCCAATTTGGCAATGACACACCGGTCTCACACCATTTTTGCTCTACCGGTCACTCTTTGCAACACCTGTCCGTGTTCGGATTGTCCTTGCACATGAGCCATCTGGACTCTTGTTTGCACTGTTAACAGTGATTAATGTTCTCTCCTTGCTGCTTTGCGCCACATGGGCTCAACACTCCTCCCCTCTCCTCTCTCCCTCTCACTCCTACTTCCTCCAACTCACCACTCCTCTCTTGCTCTGACTCCTACTTCTTCTCTTCACTCCTACCCACTTACTCCCTTCCCCTTCTCCCTTCATTGTCACCCCTCCCTCGTAACCCCACCCCTACACAATCCAACTCTACCTTCTCTATCCACCCCATCCCCCACCCCATCCCCCACCCTCAGTCAAACCCACACCACACCCTTGCTTTCCCCACATTCTAACACCATCACACCACACCACCACTATGCACACACTAGCACTGACCACTTCCCAGCTCCACATCCACACACATACACACATGTCAAGGTTACATAATGCTCTCTTATACACACACACACCTTCATTCTGGGATCACAACTACTTTATTATCTCCCCTTCTTCCTAGCTCTCCTATGTGACCCCTCTGTCCGGCATTCACCATGATAGATCACTAGCCACTACACATTCTTTATTTTCTCTCCTTGTTTCTTTCTGTGTTCTGAGCATAGGCTCGAAACGTTAAAGACTTTTTCAATTCATGAGCGTTAAACTAATACATCTGTTTGTTTTCTACACCACCTGTCTTCATCCGTTGTTTTTTTTTGTGAATTCCTATATAT
>NC_068996.1:2904544-2907065 GCF_001194135.2 Octopus bimaculoides | reverse complement strand
TTATAGAATGTTGGACTCATAGTGTACAATTTTCTTCTTTTAGATTGTTAAATTCAACAGTAGTTGCCATTGCCTCTTTAGTAAAAAAAATTTTTCAAAATCTTTTTACTTGTTAAGTTTGTAGGTTGGAACAGACAGCCTCCACATGCTGATAAGATAGAGGTGATTAACATTCAGCTAAGACTGGTTCAAGAGAATGCCAGCAGGGGGAGACCTGAGCGAGGAGGGAATTCCAATTTGGGGCTTAGACACAACAGGAATAATGACGGAGGAGAGTTGTTTTAGTTTGGAGGGCGTGATAAGAATTGGCAATGGATACTTTCAAAGCACGGGGACTATTATAGTAGCAGGTGAAAAAGTAATTAGAGGAAACAGTACGCGAGTGAACTAAAGTATGTTTGTTATTTTAAATTGATCTTAGGCTGAATAAATGCATCTTCTATACACAAGTAAATATCAGCAGAATTATTATTCAGAATCTATAATACAACTATTACTGAAAATAAAGATTAACATTTTTTCCTATAAAGAAATTTTTCTTTAATTTATGAAGAGAAAAAATTGTTTTTATTTTTAAAAATTAAAGAAATGCTGTATAATATAATTTTAAAAAAAAATTAAGAAAACAATCATTTTGAGAGCAAGACCGGCAAAATCGAAAATTCAGCTGGAAGCGAATTTGAGACTCGTGTGGTACTCAGTGCGCATGCGCTACAGTACGAAAACGGAAACATGGCTTCCCGACTTTTTCGACGGAGTCTTCAGTCTATATTAAAAAACAATGTTTACTTAAACCATTCTGGACAAAGCTGGAATCATTTCAATACAGCAAAGACAACGGCAGCTGCTTTCGTTGTACCTACATTGGGTTTTTTGGCTTGGAACGAATGGCGCAAAAGATCTGAGACAAGTGGTGGAGCGCTGTGTGTTGCTCAATGTACATCGAAGGCGAGGGGTGATGCCACTACATCTGCATCTCAGGTAAGGTTAATAGTTTATGGTCTCTCCTCTTTCAGTTTTGTTGTTGTTTAGGACTTGAGTGTTTATTTCACACTCCACATTATGTATTATATGTAATAGAAATATAAAAAAGATAACGAAAATAGAACGATATTGATAGATAATCAAAACACCGAATCGTGTTCTGTTTTTGTTTTGGTTCGTTTCGCTTATCTTCTCTCGGTTATGATATGTTTATCATTTATTAACTGTCATCATTTGTTGTTATTGTATAAAAAAGAGGGAAATGAAATTAAGATCGAATGAAAAAAAAAAGCAACAAAAAACTTAAATATAAACAAATGCATTATTGAATATTTTAAACGAAAAGACGGTTCGTTCCCTGACGGCGCTTATATTCTATTTTTCATATACAAATTATTAAGTAATATATATATATATATATATATATATATATATATGTATGTTTGAATACCCTACATTTATTTTACTGTATTATATTAAGTTTTACGTATTACATACTGCTACAGGTCATATTTCTGTATTCGTTATAATGGAATTTCTATTTGGAATTTCGTTACTGTATAAAATAAAGCTGCTGCAATTAATAGGGAATACAGTATTATTAATGGACTAATGAAACAACTGGACACCATTATATGTGAAAGGAAGGAGTTTATCAAAATATTACAGCCTGGATATTTCAAGGGAGAAAACAAATAGCAAATACTACCTCTGCTAATAATAATAATAATAACAATGTGTAAGTGTGTGTTGATTCTTACTGCCAACTTAATCACCCATCCACCTTTTTCTCACCTGAATTAATATTGTCTTGGAGATGGTTAATAATAGTTACAAGTTGTTCATATCTATTATCTAATTGTTTACAGTTTCTATCTCGCTCTCACCCCCTCTCTCTCTCTCTCTCTCTCTCTCCCATAAACATTCCAACTGACAAAAGCGAACTAGAAAGCATTTTGGAACTGTCGTTGCTTTAGTTACATAAACGGCCTACCTGATACTATAAATACAGCGGCATTTTGTTGTAATGGTGGTGGTAATAATGCTGTTATTAGTGTGTATGTGTACATGTATATGTGTGTATGTATATATGTATGTGTATATGTGTCCATATATGTACATGTTTCTATGTGTATATATGTGAGCATATATGTACATGTGTGTGTATATATATGCATGTGTGTATAAATGCATATCTATATATGGATATAAATATGCATATATATGTGTGTAATTATATATATATATATATATATATATATATATATATATGTGTGTATATATGTATGGATGTGTATGTATATATTTGTATATGTATATTTGTATATGTATATATATATATATATATGTGTATGTATACATATGTGTGTGTGTGTACATATGTGTATAGATATGTGTGTATATCATCATCATCGTTTAACGTCCGCTTTCCATGCTAGCATGGGTTGGACGATTTGTCTGAGGACTGGTGAAACCAGATGACTACACCAGGCTCCAATCTGATTTGGCAGAGTTTCTACAGCTGGATGCCCTTCCT
>NC_068996.1:2900337-2903923 GCF_001194135.2 Octopus bimaculoides | reverse complement strand
TGTATATGTTTATGTGTGTGTGTGTGTATATGTTTATGTGTGTGTGTGTGTATATGTTTATGTGTGTGTGTGTGTATATGTTTATGTGTGTGTGTGTGTATATGTTTATGTGTGTGTATATGTTTGTGTGTGTGTATATGTTTATGTGTGTGTGTGTATATGTTTATGTGTGTGTGTGTGGGTGTATGTTTATGTGTGTGTGTGTATATATATATATATATCAGCATCATCATCGTCTAACGTCTGCTTTTCATGCTGGCATGGGTTGGACATTTTCACTGAGGGCTGGCAAGCCAGAAGGCTGCACCAGGCTCCAATCTGATCTGGCAAAGTTTCTACAGCTGGATGCCCTTCCTAACGCCAACCACTCCGATAGTGTAGTTTTTTACATGTCCCCGGTATGAGGGCCAGTCAGGCAGCACTGGCATCGGCCACACTTGGATGGTGCTTTTTATGTGCCACTGGCACAGGACCTCTCAGTCTGCAGTGGCAATGACCATGTTTGAATTGTGCTTTTTATGTGTCACTGGCATGGGAGCCAGTCAGGCGGCACTGGCAACAATCGAATGGTGTTTTTTATGAACCACAGGCACAGGACCAGGCAGGTGGCACTGGCATTGACCACATATGAATGTTGGATTTTACGTGCCACAGGCACAGGTGCCAATTAGGTGGTACTGTCATCGGCCATGACAATGACTTCCCTTGACTCAACAGGTCTCTGCAAGCACAGTTTATTGCCCAATGATTGAAGGGTACTCTCAAATGGGCCGGTTATGCAACACTGGCATAGGCCACAGCTATGGTCTCACTTGGCTTGCTGGGTTTTCTCAAGCACAGCATATCACCAAAGATCTGTCACTTGTCATCACTTCCGTGAGGCCCAACATTCGAAAGTTGTGCTTCACCACCTCATCCCAGGTCTTCCTGAGTCTACCTCTTCCACAGGTTCCCTCTGCTACTAGTGTGTAACACTTTTTCTCTGCTAGTGTGTGACACAGCTGCCCTCATCCATATGCAGCACATGACCATACCAGCTCAGTCGTCTCTTTTGCACACCACATCTGATGCTTCTTATGTCCAATTTTTCTTTCAAGGTACTTACACTCTGTCATGAATGCACACTGACATTACACATCCGGAACATACTAGCTTCATTATTTACAAGCTTACGCATGCCTTCAACAGTCACGGCCTATGTTTCACTGCCATGAAGCATTGCTGTTCGTACACATGCATCATACAGTCTACCTTTTACTCTGAATGAGAGACCCCCTTGTCACCAGCAGAGGTAAGAGCTCTCTGAACTTTGCTCAGGCTATTCTTATTCTAGCAGCTACACTCTCAGAGCATCCACCCCCACTACTGACTTGGTCACCTAGGTAATGGAAGCTATCAACTACGTGTAGTTTTTTCCCCCCTTGCATGTGACGGAAGCTGTTTTCTGCACATTTTCAGTGTTTATTGCCCCTGAGCATTTGTCACACACAAAAACTAGCTTATCAGTTAGCCTTCCTTTGATATTGCTGCACCTCTTATGTGTCCATAGCTTGCACCAGGTACATCTTATGGAGTTTCTACCTATGTCTTCTCTACAGATCGAGCAGGGCCATCTACCTGAAGGTATTTGTGGTTTGTCTGCCTTCCTACTTATTAAGACTTTGGTTTTTGCTAGATTGACTCTAAAGCCCTTCGATTCTAGACCTTGGTTCCACATCTGAAACTTCTTGTCTAGTTCTGATAGTGACTCAACTATTAGAGCAAGGTCATCAGCATAGAGAAGCTCCCTGAGTCATCCTGTCTTGAATTCCTCTGTTATTGCCTGGAGGACTATGATAAATAAGAGTTTGATGAGGACTGATCCAGAATTCTACTCAGAATTCTTCTCTGTAGTCATTGCCAACCCTCACCTTACTGACAGCATCCCTGTACATGGCTTGTACAACTCTCACTAACCACTCATCTATCCCTGGTTTCCGCATTGACAACCAGATAAGGGATAGGGGAACCCTGTCAAAAGCTTTCTCCATGTCAATGAAAGCCAGGTACAGAGGTTTTTCTTTGGCTAGGTATTTCTCCTGCAGCTGTCTTACCAAAAATATAGCATCAGTGGTGCTTTTCCCTGGCACAAACCTAAAGTGTATCTCCTCTAATCTGACTCTTTCCCTAATTAGTTGCGCTATGACTGGGTTGCCTAGGTTAAAGAGAATAAGGAAATTTAAAAGCACTTTCTAGATTATGCAGATCACAACTGCTAGTAACTGAGATACCAACTTTCCACATCAATAACTCTCCAACCCATGCCACCATGGAACATAGACATTAAGTGAAATGTTAAAAGTAAGTTTTCAACTCATATATATATATATATATATATATATATACACGTAATTCAAAAACACTAAAAAACAAGTACAGATTATAAACAATGAAAGGCCGACTTTGCTGAGTCATTTGACAGAGGTAGTAGAGAGCTAATTCGATAATAAATCTGACCTTGGATCTTGAAAGTTTTCATAAATCCTGGCTCAGTTAAATCACTTGTGGATCCAAATGATTTCATCTGTAGTGCAGCATTTTATGGCCTAATTTTGTTTTGGAAGTGTTTGGAATCTTGGTCAGTTAATAACAGTTTCTTCAATGGCTCTGGAGGTTGGATGATTGCAGGGATTTTAACCTTTCCACCACTGCAGCACAGTGCAGGTGTCTCTCCAGGCCACTTCTTTGCTTTACAATGTATGCACTGAGTTGTCATTGCATCGAAAGAAACTTTAGTGTCATCTGCATAATGAACTACAGAATAATAATGGAAAGCTGCATCATAGAAGTGGCTTCTCTGAGCCGTTGCAAACTGTTCTTCGTTCTGCAGTGGATATCCTATTTCTTGTCAGCTGTGCATACTTCTGCTCATCACTTTGAAATGCTTTGGCTTTTATAGTGCACAGTCTGTTCATTTCTTGGTATCCTTGCCTTTCTGCAGCTGTCTCTTTCCGTGGACAGAGACAGTCTTTTGGCCGATCTTGACATTGTAGACAAATTTGACACTTTCCTTCTAGGCATGGTTATGTGTTTATACAGAAATACATAAGTGCAGAAGATAGTAAACAATGAAAATAACGGAAATTATATGTCTGAATATGATGGGCAGAAAATAAAAAAAATTTACAGAAAATACAGAATTGTATGGGCTGAAACAAAATTTGTCACTTAGTGAACCAAAGAATCAGTATCGAAGGAAGCAGAAAAAAGCCATTAACAACAGAAAAACACAAAACCGTTGCAAAAGTAAATAAGAAATTTTTAGGGAAATTAACTAAGTGTACTTAGTGAAATTTTTGAAGTTATTTCTGTCAGTAAATTATGAACTTAATTTTATCAGTAATTCTATCAACAACAAAAAAACACAAAATGTTGCAAAAGTAAATTAGAAATTGGTAGGCAAATTTAATGAAGTTACTTCTGTCAGTAAATTATGTATGAAATTACTTTCATCAGTAATTGTGAACTTCTTTTTGTCAATAATTTGTTGTTGTTTGTAAACAGCGATTGAAAACTTACAGTGAAAACAATAGAGAATGAGTGAGAT
>NC_068996.1:2898580-2900186 GCF_001194135.2 Octopus bimaculoides | reverse complement strand
GTTAAAAAATAAGATAGATATAGAGAGATATAGATACACATGAAAAGCAAATAGACACATCTCTATTTTATATATTAGATGAGATTGACATAATTTTTTGACCAATGAATGTAAGGGAGAGAATCAAGTTACTTTGTAAAGAGTTACCTCCCTTCTCATATAACACAGGAACAGGTATTTTCTGCCCCCAGGGAGTCTGTTACTTATTGTCTGAGAGCTTTTAAGAATCTAAAACTATCCCTGGAACATAAGTAATGTATGTTTCAAGTATGGAGAAAATCAGTTGAAAAATATGGCCGTTAAAATCTTACACACACACACACACAGAATGTGATTTATATTATATATATATATGTATGTATGTACATGTGTGTGTGTGTTTATGTGTGTCTGTGTATGTGTGTGTTTGTGTGTATGTATATTTTAGTGCATATTCTTGTAGTTACTGTTAAATTTATCATACTAGTATTTAATATTACATATCACAAAAAATATGTCTTCATCATACTAAATGAATGTGTGTATAAATACACTTATTCCATTTATTAATTAATTGATTATAATAATAATAATAATAATAATAATAATAATAATAATAATAACGATAATATTAAATAGTTTCACTTGACTAAATAAATAAATTAATAACCAAAATAATAATTATAGTATTGTATAGTTAATAAATTGTATTCTTATTACAACAATGTTGTTTGTTACTTCTGAACGTATTGATAGAGTTTGGATGTGCATTATATATGGTACCTCATTTAGTAAATAATAATATTGATTAGTTCAAGAACAGTCCTAATTACTTTGGTTTATATTAATTATTTCTATCGATTTACTAAATTCTCCCTTCCATAATAACATTGGTGGCGTGGAGATGGGAGGCCGGTATGCATGGGCGACTGCTGGTCTTCCATAAACAACCTTTCTCTGACTTGTGCCTGGAAGGGTAACTTTCCAGGTGCAATGCCATGGTCAGTCATCACCGAAGGGGGTCTCAGCAATATATATATGTGTATATATAGGGGGAGAATTCACAAAAAAAGAACAAAAGGCGAAGACAGGTGGTGTAGACAACAAAGAAATGTATTAGTATAACTCTCAGGAATTGAAAAAGTCTTTAATGTTTCGAGCCTACGCTCTTCCACAGAAAAGAACACAGAAAGAAACAAGGAGAGAATAAAAAGAATGTGTAGTGGCTAGCGATCTATCATGGCAAAATGATATGTGTATATATATATATATATATATGTATGTGTGTGTATGTGTATATATATGTGTAAAGTCCCCTCTCGACCCAAAATAACGTGGTGGTGGAACAATGTTGTTGACAGGGCTATTAGACAAAAGAAACAGGCTTGGAAGGACAGGAAGAATGGTGGTAGCAGGGAATTGTTTCAGACTGCCAGAAGGGAAGCTAGGCGACAGGTTTATTTAGCCAGAGGGGAAGCAAGAAAAAACTTGCCAATGTTCTGCGCCGTGAGGACCAAAGACTTGAAGTATTTCGTGTTGCAAGACAGTGTATGAGGGAGAATCGTGGTGTCGTCGGAGAGAGAAATGTGTTTGCATGGATGATGGTACACTTGCACTAAACGAGGCT
>NC_068996.1:2897818-2898480 GCF_001194135.2 Octopus bimaculoides | reverse complement strand
AGACGGAAACTGAAAGAAGCCCGTCGTATATATATATATATATATTATATTATATTATATTATATATATATGTATGTGTGTGTCTGTATTTGTCCTCCACCATTGCTTGACAACCGATGCTGGTGTGTTCACGTCCCCGTAACTTAGCGGTTAGGCACAAGAGACCGATAGAATAAGTACTAGGCTTAGAAAGAATAAGTCCTGGGGGTCGATTTGTTTGACTAAAGGTGGTGCTCCAGTATGGCCGCAGTCAAATGACTAAAACAAGTATAAGAATAAAAGGATAAAAGAATATATACATATATATAAAAGAAGGCAAATGCACACAGTTTACATAGTTTTTATATATATTTTTAATATATTTTATAAATGAAAGGGTATTGTTTTCGTCGACCGGTTTCGCTTTCGCTAATCATGACATTGAAATTATTGTAATTTCGTATTTTCTTAAGAAAATTTTAGTTCACGTTGTGTATGTTGGTTTGTGAATGAAATGAATCAAGAGGTAGAAAAATCTAAGGGAAGGTGATTGATGATTTTTATTATTCGGTACAGGGGCAGTTATTTATATTTTTTGCATTACATGTCACCACGTGGGGATAATCGAAATTCTCGTCCTCCCTTTTTCTTCTTACTATATATATATGTGTGTGTGTGTGTGT
>NC_068996.1:2891703-2897791 GCF_001194135.2 Octopus bimaculoides | reverse complement strand
TGTGTGTGCGTGTGTGTGTGTGTGTGTGTGTGTGTGTGTGTGTGTGTATAGTACTATTGCCAGTTTTATCCAATTTTACTAAAGAATAGACTTCTGCCGCTAACTTCATTCTCTTTAAGTTGCGTAAGTTTGATTGCAGATGAAAATTTCTATCTTAATTTTTTCAATCGCGTTCTCTATACAACTTCTTACTTCATAACTACCAGACATAGAAGAACTACCCACACCAATCCAAGAAGTCAATATTTTGCACGAGTACTCAAATGGATTTCGTCATTCTGTACATAACTACAACAAGAACACGAACATGCCAGCTCAGTATATCCTGAACAGCCGAACTCAGTTGAACCAATGATTTAAAATTGGTCCATAATTCCAAAATTGTTTGCACCGCCTCTTGTTAAACCTCTTGCTATCATCTTTGCCCAAATCTTAAACTCTAATCAGCAGAATTGAAAGCCAGAAATTGTTAATTACGTCACTATTGTTTGTGTATTTTCTCAGTGGGATATAAAACCCAGTCTCATAAAACGGCTATTCTCTCGGTTTACCGAAAGTTGAAGTAAATGTCAGCCAAGAGGTTGCCGAAATTGTTTGACAAGCATTCGTAAAGACTGTAGAACCGGGCGATTTGTAGCATCACAACCTCTTAGAGTTCCATATCTTCTTTCGGGGATGTATTATCTCTGATTTATCGCTTCTTCGACAGCCAATTGAAGTACAAGTAGAAAGCTGACTACATCAGCTTGAAATCATGTTGCCTCATTTCATCAAAGATTGAATTGTGACTTTCTGTCTGCGTTATGCCTCCACCACATAGCTACATCGAACAACCTTTGTTCCCTTATTCTGCCACCATAATGCCTTTACCCTCTTCTAACCTGCTCATTTTCCTGTCTTTCGCTAGTTCTTTGCTAAGCTCTTGATTTTGCACAAATGGCCGCCTTTCGGAAGCACCATCATAGTTCTTACTGTTCTTTTTGCTTTTTTGTTTTGTTTTGTTTTTTTGCTATGCTTATGGGTTTACCTGTTGTTGGTATATCTGAGGGTTTGTCTATTCTTATTAAGTTTCTGATTTTGTTGTTTATCTTCTTAATATTGTTTTGGTGGCTGAATGGATGGTTAGCTTGCGGGCTTTTTGGTGTCGACATTCTATAGATGTGCTATGATGCTTTGTTATGATTCTCTTGGTCCTCCAATAATAGTTTGCTATGCTTTAATCTGCTCCTCTTTCTCCTTGTCATCCGATGTGAAAAACAGGAGAGGATGAAGGCTGGTTGATGCATGTGTGTGCACTTGAGCCATTTTTTTTAGTGTTGGTGTTCGTTTTGTGTGGTGCTACTCATTTTGTTGTTGCTTCTGATGCTTTTGTTGTTGCTTCTGATGCTTTTGTTGGTATTGTTACTGGTGAGGGTGATACCCTGCTTTTCGACAGATAATACCAGGACATACTTCTCCCTAAAACTGACGAAGTGATTATTGATAATGTCATTTTCCTTGCTGTTATTGCTGATGTTTTCGCTATTGTTTTGTTGTTGCAGCGATGGGGTTAAGGTTGCTGTTACTGCGATCACTACAATTTCTCTATCAAAATATCTTGTAAACAGTGTTTGATCTACAAATTTCTTCAAATATCACAACCTATGTTAGTGTTTGCGCATCAGCAGTTAGGGAATTTCTAATCTACCATGCAGAGAGTACTGGCAGTAGACGAACCACCTGATGTGATCAGTGGAACGTATCACTTCCACAGGCTGGATTACAGACGCTCTAACCTGAGCAGAATGTAATTGGAGTATGGCACGACGGTCAAGCAGTAAACGATAGGAGGTGTTTACTACTTCCACCTGACCTTTTTCAGACAGCTTTGTACACTAGCTCTGAGAACAGCCATGGCTGTCGGAGAAAATAAAATGGAAATTTTGAAAACACATTTTACCAAAATGTCCTTCCCATTCCCACAAAATAGTCTAATTCTGTTTATCAATGTGTAGCAGCTTTTCTATGGAGGCAGGAAGAAATCCGGTGTCATTTTGGAAATGCACAACGTGGCAGCATTGAGAAAAAAAAAATTTTTTTCACATAAAATGGGTTTTCTCCAATGAAATGACGCATGTCCAGTTCGTCCTTTGCAAGTTATGTTTGCAAAAACTATGCTGATCCTCTATTGAAATTTCTAATGTTGCTTTCATCTGACAAAGTTTGTGCGAATGTTGTCGTTTCCGTTGTTTTGATCAAACGTATCCCAAAACCTACACTCGACAGTATTTTTCTTCACAAAATTGTCAACTCTCTTCTCTTCCAAAATGTATGTTTTGGCGCTTTTGTATGTTTTGGTATATTTATTTTTATTTTTGAGTCTAAATTCCGTGCAAATACGTTCAACTTCACAACAATTCTTTATTGGGTGGTGGGCGAGTATTTGGCGAATCCGTTTTTAAACATAGAGAATACATGATAGAAAGAATAAAATTCGTCTAATAGCATATCTTTCTTTCACAAGAGATTGTACGAGCAGACTTCTAATGTTCAAGTACTCCTAGTAAGAAATTTTTATTTTATTTTAAGTAGCTTAGGCTTGTTAAAATCCAGAATCAAGGAACATTTAAAAACTCACGTCTGAACAGCTTAACAATAATAAGGCCAGAAATTTGGGGGAGGAACAGTAAATAATGTTGATTCCATTAATATAATAATAATAATAAAAATAATAATAATAATAATAACAATAATAATAATAATAACAATAATAATAATTATTATTATTATTATTGTTCAGTAGTTTTATTTTTATAACGTGCTTTCACTTCACTACCGAGCGCAGCTCTGTGCGCCTTGGGTATGTGCTGTGGTTTGCTGTGGTGCTCTTATGTTTACTGTATTGAAAGTGTTTTGCGTAGGATGTGTGCAGTGCCCAGTAGTGCAATTTTCTGTATGTTATATATATTTGTAAGTCCTGGTGTTTTTGTTATGTATTTGTCTGAATATTTTTTTATTATACCTAAGGCACCTACTATGATAGGAATTGTTTCTTTTTTTAGACTCCACATTCGAGTTATCTCTATTTCCAGGTCTTTGTATTTTGAAAGTTTTTCCATTTCTTTTCGAGAAATAACATTATTATTATTATTATTATTATTATTATTATTATTATTATTATTATTATTAGCAAAAAAAAAGAAGAGTGCCATTGTTTTCAAGTGAACGATATTTCGGCATCTAGCGTGATTCAAAAAATAAACTCGTCAATCTACTTCATTTTTGGTAATATTTTATAGGATTGAGATAACTCCTCCAGTAGGTAGGTATACAGAAGCAAAAAGAAAATA
This sequence comes from Octopus bimaculoides, assembly GCF_001194135.2. Taxonomy (NCBI): domain Eukaryota; kingdom Metazoa; phylum Mollusca; class Cephalopoda; order Octopoda; family Octopodidae; genus Octopus; species Octopus bimaculoides. The sequence continues at coordinate 2,894,462 of NC_068996.1, read as the reverse complement.
TTATCATCATCATCATCATCATCATCATCATCATTATTATTATTATTATTATTATTATTATTATTATTATTATTATTATTATTATTATTATTATTATTATTATTATTATTATTAAGGCGGCGAGCTGGCAGAATCGTTAGCACGCCGGGCGAAATGCTCAGCGGTATTTCGTCTGCCGTTATGTTCTGAGTTGAAATTCCGCCGAGGTCGACTTTGCCTTTCATCCTTTCGGGGTTGATAAATTAAGTACCAGTCTGGTGTCGATGTAATTGACTCATCCACTCCCCCAAATTTGAGGTCTTGTGCTTCCAGTGGTAGGGATTATTATTCTTGTTGTTGTTGTTGCCGTCGTCGTCGTCGTCGTTGTTGTTTGTTCTTGTTTACGGCCAGGACAAGAAGTGTCGCGAGCGCTCTCTGAGTTATTCCCTTGTTTCATTGTCATAAGTTTATTTTTGCTTTCTTTCTTTTTTATTGTATAGTGTATCATATATTGAGCAGACCATAAGGATTTGAGTTAAAGTTATTGTCATCTGCCCTATGGACCGAAACTTCGTAAAGAACCTCTTTTTTTTTTCGAAATACTGCTTAAAAATACAATATGCCGGTGTTCTTCTTCGCCAAACGGAAAAGAGAGGATAACAAGAGTTAGTTTCAAAGGCGAAATTGGCTTTTGCGTCAATCTTCTTCAGCTGCTCTAACAAACAGGGAAAGAGGTAGTATGCCCTGTTCGGTAGTTCGGGTGTAGGGTTACTTACCGGAACCATACAGCATCATGCGCTCGGTCTGACAAGGGTGCCTACTGTCGTCTCTTCTGTATGTACCAGCACTAGAACGACTGCTGCATAAATTCGAAGTATTCAGAGGCATCTCGTGCAAACTAGAACGTGCGAGAATCGTATCGGCATACGCGAACGACGACGACGTCACCGTCACTGTGTCGAACGCAACGGACAGGACCTGGTCGGCGCTGCACCATAAGAATATAGGGTGACAGAAGGTCTGCAGCTCGGCACTTGGTCCATGCCGTCTAATAACGTCGTGCGACGGTGGGCGGAGGGACCGGTTAAGTTGATCGGCGTCTAGTTTGGTTCAGAACTCCAGGTGGGGAAGTACTAGGAGGAAGTGACGAACAGAGAGGCCAAACTTACCCAGAAATGGACCGAGAGAAAGCTATCTCTGAAAGATCGGGCAGATGCGGTGAATGCTGACATCACTTCCGTTATATATTATTGTTTGACCATCATATTTTGCTCCATTTTACGTCTGAACAAACTGGAGCTCATATTCTTCCGCTTTTGTGGAAGAGGTACCTTCTACTGGCCAGGCTCTCTCTTTGTTGTCGACACCCGCTATGTGTAGGGCTAGGTACGATGTAGCTGCTGATGTGAAGAAATACACTGAGTCTGCGACATTTCTAGCAGTTATCTAGAAGGTGTGGTCGTTGTTTGTCAGACTCGTTCCTCTACAGCCCGTCTCTTTGACAAAGCTGCAGTCCTGGATCAAGCGTAGACCGAGGCAGGGCGCCTGGCACCTAAAGTATCGTCAGACGCTCACAAAATTCTGTCAGTCGAGAAATACGGTCGGTGAAATTTCTACTTTGGTGTTCTATAGAGTGTTAGAGGCAGGTAAGTGCGATGACATGTTCTGGGAGGTTCTGGGCGTCGTCGAGAATCAGCTGGCTGGTCAGTTCCGGAGGACTTTCGGGCCTGGGCCTATAGATACTTTCCAGTGATCCTTGGCCTGGCAGTGCTACAGGAGGGCATTGCCGCTTCCGGATAAACTCTACAGGTACAGGAATGCCGTCAACTGGGCTTGCCCGAGATGTGCGCAGAGCAGCTAAACTGTTCTGCACGTTCCTGTCCAGTGCTGTGTAGGCTGACTTGTGGTTTTATATCAAACACCTGCTATCTCATGTAGGATGGATCTGGGTATTGGTTGACTTCATCGTGAAGATCGTCCTGCCGCCTTCCTTTGGAAGGGAAGGGAAGGAAGTGTTTCTTTGTCTGATAGCATTAGGTAAAGTGGTTGTGTGGTATACCAGGTTGAAAGGGCTGAGGACAGACATTTTCCTCCTTGGCCAAACCCTCATCAACTTTTTCAAGCTTCACTTCAAAAGGAAAGTGAAGGTAGAGCGGGAGGTGTTATCTCTCAGCAATTTTGTCGAAAGGTGCGTGAATGTGGCAAGAATCGTCTGTGTGAACAGGTTCATTCGAAACATACGCCTATAGACGACAAAGAGAGGGCACTTACCCTAGTGGTCGGAGCCTCCATGGTTTCGAAGGCTTTTCACGAGCAGCCATAGTAAGTCACACTTTTGGGGAGATTTTTCATTGTTAAAATTTGTTTTATCGTTTTCACACGTTCTTATGTTTCTTTTATTGCTTCTTTTGGTGAACCTTAGTGGTCAATAAAGAAAACAGCTTATTTTTATAATTAGTATTGTTATTATTATTATTATTATTATTATTATTATTATTGTTCAGTAGTTTTATTTTTATAACGTGCTTTCACTTCACTACCGAGCGCAGCTCTGTGCGCCTTGGGTATGTGCTGTGGTTTGCTGTGGTGCTCTTATGTTTACTGTATTGAAAGTGTTTTGCGTAGAATGTGTGCAGTACCCAGTAGTGCAATTTTCTGTATGTTATATATATTTGTAAGTCCTGGTGTTTTTGTTATGTATTTGTCTGAATATTATTATTATTATTATTATTATTATTATTATTATTATTATTATTATTATTATTATTATTATTATTATT
>NC_068996.1:2882489-2884840 GCF_001194135.2 Octopus bimaculoides | reverse complement strand
ATTTTTTTATAAATAACCGACATTGACAGCGGTGTTGGGAGTGGTATGAGACGAAAGAAAGAATAGAAGCGTTTATAAACTGCAAGAAGTAAACCTAAAGGAGGAATCGACGTTGATGAAGACGACGACGACGACGATAATGATGGTGGCTGTGGTTGTGGTTGTGGTGGTGGTGGTGGTGGTGGTGGGTAGGGAATCGCTGCTCCTGCCGCCGCAGATGCTGATGATGATGATGATGATGATGATGATGATGATGATGACGACGACGACGAGAAAAGAGATGAGGGTTAGCAGAAGGAGCAAAGGAAGGAAAAAAATGAGACAACATGAGAAAGGCGAGTATAACAGTGAATGATGATGATGATGATGATGATGATGACGACGACGATGATAACACGACATGCAATGGCAGGAGGCTGAAGTAAATTTTCATATATGGCTATTGTGATAAAACGAAAGTTAAAAATTAAATATATAAATATTGTAGACAAAGACATCAAGTCTCCCGATCGATTTATCAAAGCAGGCAATCAAAATATGTATGACTATTTTCATGTGTATCCACCCCACATCACATTATATAATCGGGGCATATAATTGATAAAATGTTTCCTATTAAAATCTTGAATGATATTGTATTACCATGAACCTGTGTGTGTGCGCGCGCGCTGTATATACAAGGCCTCCGCGGGACAAGGTTAACCATTCCTACACATGCCTGGGCATGCCTTTTTAAGGAAGACTAGCAGTGGTCCCGTACATGCAAATCTCCCTTCTCTACTAATCCACCACCTTGGCGACATTTGAACTCAGTGCACAGAAAACTGAAATGAATACCGCAAGGTATTCTATTCATTATTCCAGAGACTCTGCCAGTTTGCGGTTAATATATTTATTTACTCGTGTGTTTAATATTTATATCAAAGATGAATTACTACTATGGCTGACCGATATCTTAAAGTAGCCGTATTGTCATGTGCTTATATTTATGTTTTGATGAGGTAGTTTTGGTGTGTGAGGTATAACTTTAAAAAAGGTTGTTGTGTAAAGCCAAAACAATGTGAGAAGGTACAAATTAAACTACAAAATGAAAAGAAAACAAAACAAAGTTGCAGTTTTAATTTATATTTTTATATTTCGGCGTTAAGACCGCTTCTTCATGACAACCAGAAATGTGGTAGTTGGAAAAATTGTTGCTCTGGGCGACAAACTTTTCCAAATACTGCTTTTCCGAATGCTCTGAAGCAGCGCTCTTCACCCCGAAGTATAAAAATACAAGGTAAAACTACAACTTTGTTCTGTTTTCTTTTCATTTTGTAATTTACTTTGTACCTTCTCGCATTGTTCTGGCTGTATACAACTACATTCTTTAAAGTTGTGCTTTGATATATTGCCTACAAATGTTTTTTCAGTATTTCAGTATATTCTGGGCTACTAACTTGGAGCCCCAAATATCTTAAATATTTTGTGTTTGAATGTTTGTATTATGTTTTTTTTTTATTTTATCGATTTGTCTCGAGAAAAGGATGATGCCCATAGATTTTTCCGATCAACTGAGAATGCATAAGATCCACAGAATTAATGTTGCTAAGAATCAACATTCTTGGGTAAATTGAGTGCACGTTGTGATTAATGTGGGTTCTAAGAGAGGACTCCAAATAGGCAGGGAGAAGAGGTAAGGTGATTGAGTAAAGCACATCTATGTAAAGGTGGTAGGGAGAAGCTAGCTCCAATGAGACGGTTCCATTGTGGTAGAGGAAAAAAGCAGAGACAGAGACAGGCAACCAGACAAAGAGAGAGAGAGAAAGCATTGTGTCTACAGGTCATTGGAAGGGTTTATTCTATACATTCTTAAGTTAGTTCTCTAATTTAAGATACACTTACTTTTGCTGACATGGCTTTCTGTATAGAATACAGTGAAGAAATGCTCATTTATTAGTGAAAGTGAAATTATTTTGCTCTTTATCTCATATCAGTAATCTATTGTAATTTTTCCATACAAGTGATCGACTACCAAGTGATAAAAAAAATTAAAGTGTTAAATTACTTCATCTCACCAATTCAATCCTCTCTTTCTCTCTCTCTCTCTCTCTCTCTCTCTCCCCTCTCTCTCCCCTCTCACTCTTTCTCGCACGTTCTTTCTCTCTCTCTCTCTCACACGCACACACACGCACGAGTAAACACTGGCACACACACACACACATGCAAACACTGGCGCGCGCGCACACACACACACACACACACACACACACACAAAGATGACAATGCAAATATAAATCATATCGTTCAAACCAACATTAACAGCGAATGCTTATTTTGAAAAAGATAATTAATAAGAAAAGAAAAATGTG
>NC_068996.1:2881166-2881718 GCF_001194135.2 Octopus bimaculoides | reverse complement strand
ATATATATATATATATATATATATACATATATATATAGAACGGGCTTCTTTCAGTTTCCATCAACCAAATCCACTCACAAAGCACGGGCTATATTAGAAGACACTTTCTCAAGGTACCATGCAGTGGCACTGAACCCGGGACCGCGTGGTTCGAAGGCAAGCTTCTTAATACAAGCCACACCTGCGCCTATGTAGAAATAAACTACTTAAAGTTCACTCACATACGTACGCACACAACACACACACACACACACTCACTCACTCACTCACTCACTCACTCGCATGCACAGACAAGTACAACGAAAACACAATATGGAACAATAAGCAATGATATTAGACATTGTTAAGTACTTGTAACAAAGCACAAAATCAAACTTTAGAACGCCAATAAAATACTAACCATCAAAATCTGGACCAATGGCACGCTAAGGAATAAGGAGTATGTGAAAGTTTCAAGAACAAAATATTTTAATAAGTTTAAAATAACAAAAATAATAATAATAATAATAATAATAATAATAATAATAATAATAATAATAATAATAATAATAA
>NC_068996.1:2877509-2880478 GCF_001194135.2 Octopus bimaculoides | reverse complement strand
ACGAAGCTCAGGACTAAAAGCAGAGAGTGAAGGTTTCATATTGGCTGCTCAAGTCCAAAGCTTATTAACCCGGAACTACCAAGCCAATGTGATAAAAAATGGAGCTGACCCAAAATGTCAATTTTGTAACGATGCGATTGAAACTATAGACCACCTAATCTCAGGGTGTAGAGTCTTAGCACCTGTAGAATATAAAGCAAGACATGACAGAGTTGGCCAGTATTTACACTGGACAATATGTCGGCATTATAAAATCAAAACCGCTGACAAATGGTATAAACATCATCCTGAAGCTGTGACTGGGGGAGAAAATGTGTTGATTCTCTGGGACTTCCCCGTACATACCGACAAGGCTATAAAAGCTAATAAACCGGATATTATTATAAAAGACCAGACAAAGAAGACGTGTTTATTAATTGTCATGAGTATTCCCTGCGATCATAATATAGCGGCGAAAGAATTTGACAAGATCAGTAAATATAAAGACTTGCTAATAGAAGTTGAAAAAATGTGGCAGCTCAAGGTGACTACCATACCAGTGATTTTAGGATCTCTAGGAATGATAAAAAGAAAAGGTACTGAAGCCTATTTGAAAATGATACCAGGCCTACCATCCCTACAAGAAGTGCAAAAAATCGTGTTAACTGCTTTGTTAACAGTGTGGCATGACGAGTTTCGACGTTGACATCAGGAGATGGATCTGTCTGTTAAAGGTTAATTTTTTGAGACAACACCGTCTCCGAGTTCTCTGCATGTAAACATTGCTCGTAACGTAGCATCTTAAAGCTAACAGATCTATATCGAGTACGTGGCCCTTTGTGGTCCGGTCGACGACCAATCTGGTTTGTAATTTGCTTTGTTATCATTGAGGCATGACGAGCTTAGACGTTGACATTAGAGAACGGTTTTGTCTGTTTAGGGTCAACTTTTTGCGACATCACCATCATCGAGCTCTTTGCATGTAAACATTGCTCGTACTATAGCTTTTTAAGACTAACAGATCTGTATTCGCCTGTATTTTTTTTTTTTGATAGGTTTATCTCCGAGTATATATTTTGTAGTATTTTTAAACTTATAAATAGTTCATTCTGTTTGTGTTAGTCGCAAAATAAAAATGAAAAAAGAAAACAGTATTGTTTTCGGTTTTTGCTTCGTTTGTGACACCTGTTTTCATATGCATAAATGTGTGTCCAGTAAATTTCACGTAGTTGTGTAAACATTGAGCTGTATGTGTAGTCCTATGGGTATCAACATGTATATATGATTGTGTAGACATTCGAGTGTATGCGTAATTACTCAATTTATGTACTTACAGTTTTGTTCCATTTCTATTTTATAATTTGTAAACTTTCCGATGTTGATATCGTGGGTGTGTTTCGCACATGTTTCATTGAGACATCGTGCGTAGGAGAAACTGTGCTTTGTATGGCAGTAAAATTTCGTTTTTATTATTAGTAGTATTTTCGTTAACAGGCCGCTTTCTTCAAGTCTTCCACGGGTTCTTTTATCTAATTCCATCGATGTTATTGGATTAGGTTTGTTTTTGAATGGGGAGCCCTGTGTAGCACGTCCATGTTGTTATTCAGCGCGGAGCTATTCCTTATTATTATTATTATTATTATTATTATTATTATTATTATTATTATTATTATTATTATTATTATTGAGTGAGAGAGCAGTGCATGCCATCAAAGTGACACTGGAGTAAAATATACAAAGCCCATTATACCCATCATGACTAACCGTCTGATAAGGGTACACCAGGCATATGCACCACAACCATATGTGCCCGACATGGTGATCTCATATCAAGATAAACAGCACATGACCTCGCAGGTGGGGCCCAGTTAGAATTTTCTTCAATTCAAGCAGCCCATCCCACTCAAACGGTCCCTGAATAAGGATTGTTTAAGGATGTTGAGCGAAATACCCAGGTTTCCAAAGATCAATTATCCAAACCCCCAAAGAATTCCTCTCAACACATGACTATGATGCTCCCCCACTACTTCTACTCATGATCAGAGATGCACATATCATCAGTCACTAAGGGACATGCTCAACTGGTTATGGTCAAACAACTGACAAGCAAATCTGTAGTATTAAGCAGAATATTTGCTGTAGCCCATCTTTTATGCCAAGACAAAACAATGTACATGATAACACTTCCAATCAGTTAAGGTGAGAAGCCATGAGAGCCACTGCCTAGTATTGCATCCGGGCATTTATTATTATTATTATTATTATTATTATTATTATTATTATTATTATTATTATTATTGTTGTTGTTGTTGTTGTTGTTGTTGTTGTTGTTACTATTATTAAGACATGGTAGTGAAGTGAAAACACGTTATAAAAATAAAACTACCGAGAATGGAAATTGAAAATCTTGCGGGATGCAATGATTCAGTGCAATCACCTGACCAGACATCGAAAACCGGATGTTGTATCGGGGAAAAATGAAAGATAGAACATGCATGATAATCGGCATAGCATAGACAGGTGACAAGAGGATCAATGAAAAAGAAGAAGAAAAAGTAAAGAACTATTACGATTTGAAGTGGGAAATACGAAAGTTGTGGTCAATGAGGAGAGTAGACGTGATACCAATAGTAATTGGTGCTCTTGGAAGTATCAGCAAGAAGACAGCACATGGGGACAACATGATCAATGGTTACATTTTGTTGTTTACATACACGACATGTTGGGAAGCTGCCGTTCTTTAATATGTTGGCCTGGTAGTTCTTTGTAGGTAGGCATTGATCTTGGGCTGCTATGATAAACCCCTCTGTTTCTGATTTCAAGCCAGAGGCCATTAACCATTGGTGGGTAAAGGCTTTGTCAATATCTGCATTATTCGCTCTCTTTGGGTATTTGCCATTGAGAGGTTTTCCATGCCATTTTTCAGTCATAATAGCTAAGGCAGCAATTTTAGCACGGGTTTTCAAGCGCTTAGCTTTTTCTGCAGGTGT
>NC_068996.1:2876209-2877285 GCF_001194135.2 Octopus bimaculoides | reverse complement strand
GTGCATTCTATGCATTGTCAACAGTTTTCGTATCTTTCTGTCAACATTACATATTTCAGTAATTGACCATTTAATGATATTGAAACTGTAAGTCACGACTGGTATGGCTAGAGCATTGATCGCTTCGATCCTGTTTCTCGCGTTCAGCTCTGTCTTCAGTATTGCTCTCACCCTGCGATAACATTCTCTTCTGATCCTTTCCCTCATCACTGAGTGCTTGATATTGTCCCCTTCAATTACCCCTAGGTATTTGTAACTCTCCAATGGTTCTAACTCCTTTATGACATTCCGCGTGTCAAGGTTCACATTAGATGTTTTTGTCATTTTTCCTTTGATAAAGGTAGCTTTTGCGCACTTATCGAGGCCAAATTGTATCCTGATGTCATCACTGAATTGTTTAACAATCAATCGCTAGTAAACTCTGTAGTTGTTGGTCATTTTTTGCAAAGAGCTTTAAATCATCCATGTAAATGAGATGATTTATATTTTTATCAAACATTTTATACCCGTAGTGTACACCATTAAGCAATTTCGAAAGGCTAGTCAAAAGAGGATTGGGGATACTATTATTATTATTATCATTATTATGTGGTTGTTAGTTCCGTGACTACCAGGTTTATGCTATTTATTATTGATGTTGTTTTATTGTCTATTTTGATTTTTGGGAGATATAATCTGTGGTCCATTCTAAGATCTGTGGTTTTCAGTTCTTTGATTATTCTCATTTTCATAGTATCGTAATTATTAGGTTTCCCTTCGTTATTCCCAGCCTTTAGATTTGTTTTGCCTTCCTTTTCATTCATATGCTTGTCTGTGGTGTTCTGGATTGGTGCTTTTTGTACACTATTATACACCACTACGGTCTGGGTTTGTTGTTTTTTGTTTACTTCGTTTATGCCGGAGATGTTACGTTTGTCCTCGTGTTTTACAATCTCAGTGCTTATATTATTATTTGGCATTGCTGTGTGACTACTATCTAGATTTTCCTGATGTATTTTCCCTTTCAATTGATCTATTTCTATTTCTGATATATTTTTTGCTTTTAGAATATATCTTCTTATGTTAGCTAGTTTGTT
>NC_068996.1:2872756-2874348 GCF_001194135.2 Octopus bimaculoides | reverse complement strand
GTATGGTTGCTTTCTCGTTTTCTGTGACCTTTTCTGGCGTGTGTTTATACCATCTTTTTTCTGTTGTTATTCCATTTTCTGTTGTTATTATTATTATTATTATTATTATTATTATTATTATTATTATTATTATTATTATTATTATTAGTATTAGTATTATTATTGTTATTATTATTATTATTCCTAGGGCGGCGAGCTGACAGAATCGTTACCACTTTGGACGAAATGCTTAGCGGTATTTCGCCCGTCGCTACGTTCTCAGTTCAAATTCCAAGGTCAACTTTGCATTTCATCTTTTCGGGGCCGATTAAATAAGCACCAGCTACGCACTGGGATCGATGTAATCGACTTAATCCCTTCCCTTAAATTTGAGGCCTTGTGCTTCCAGTTGAAAGGATTATTATTATTATTATTATTATTATTATTATTATTATTATTATTATTATTATTATTATTATTATTATTATTATTATTATTATTATTATCAATTGTATTTGATGCATGCGTATCTTTCTTGTTCGTAAGTCTACCGTTTATTTTGTGTCTCCAAAAGTTGTTTATTGTTTATTTTGTTACACAAGGTTTGTCGTAACCATAGCCGTTGCACACGTCTGTTTGTGGGTTTGTGTCCCTTGGGGGATCAAATCCGAAAAGAAAATATTCATTTTGTTTGGAAAAAACTAAAATGACAACAGCCGCCCTTCTAATTGACAGGGTGGAGGAAATAATACAGACATCTTAGAATGCTTCAGCTTCTACCCTCAAATGGAAGGGGAGGTGAACACTCACCATATTCAAAATGCAGTGGACCACACTACTGCTCTGACAACAGACAGCAACAGCAGCAGCAACAACGATAAGCAGAATTTAATTCCAGTTTTCCTGCAGTAAATGAGACAATACCAAAGGCATCAACCAACAGCAACAACAATAAAATATCGAGCACGGCTGCCACCTACTCCACCACCGCTGTCAGTGCAACAACAAAGTTTATGATGGGGTGAAAGCAGAAACAACAGCAGCTCGGACAGTTACCGTTGTTGTTGTTGTTGTTGTTGTTGTTGTTGTTGATGTTGTTGCTATTGTTCTTGTTGTTCGTCCATCGACATGTATTGCACATCATTAGCGCAAGTTTGTTGTTATTTATATTGTTACAGAAAGTTATATAAACATTTAATTTTTGCTATTGTTATATTGATAAACTAACCAGCATCTCAACAGGTATGATAGAGCAGCGCCATATATTCACTGGGTAATTTGCAAAAACCTTGACCTGCTCCATGATAAAAACTGGTGGGAACACAAACCACCCCCAGTACTTGAAAATGATCACATCGCACTCCTCTGGAACTTCACCATTCAAACTGACAGAAAGATAGACGCAAATAGGCCAGACATCATACTGAAAGACTTCAGACAAAAATCATTCCTCCTCATTGATATGACTGTCCCAATCGATATAAACGTATCTGTCAAGACCTACCAAAAACTGAGCAAATATAAAGATCTTGAAATAGAAATTAGCAAAATGTGGAACCTGAAGACTAAAACAATACCTATTGTCATAGGTGCCCTGGGAATGATAGCAAAAG
>NC_068996.1:2869391-2871828 GCF_001194135.2 Octopus bimaculoides | reverse complement strand
AACAACAACAACAACAACAACAACAACAACAACAACAACAACAACAACAATAATAATAATAATAATAATAATAATAATAATAATAATAATAATAATAATAATAATAATAATAATAATAATAATGACAAGATAATAGGTATTAACACTTTAGCTTTCCCAGTTATAAGTTGCAGCTACAATATCCTGAACTGGACACTAAATGAACTAACCAAAATAGACAGGGAAGCAAGAAAAATAATGACAGGATCTAGGATGCACCACCCAAAATCTGACATAGAAAGGCTATATATACAACGTACAGAAGGTGGCAGGGGTCTTATACAACTGAAAAACTATTATAAAATAACCACCATAGGACTGCAAAAATACCTACTTCGGAAGCAAGGAAAACTAATACAAATAGCCACAAAACACGAGCAAAACAAAAAAGCTCAGGACACAAAGCAGAGACTGAAGGATTTTTAATTGCAGCACAAGACCAAAGCCTCCCCAACAGAAATTATCAAAAGCATATAATGAAAAGAAACATAACAAGTAACTGCAGAATATGTGGAGATGGACAAGAAACAATAAATCATATTATCTCTGGCTGCCCAGTCCTGGCTAAGAAGGAATATATTCACAGACGCGACAGAGCTGAGACCTATATACACTGGAAGTTATGCCAACATTATGGAATAACAACAGAAAAAAGATGGTATAAACACACGCCAGAAAAGGACACAGAAAACGAGAAAGCAACCATACTCTGGGATATGCTAATACGCACAGATAGAGAAATTAAGGCAAATAGACCAGATATAGTTGTTAAAGATCATGAAGGAAAAAATGCTTTCTAATTGATGTATCGATACCAGCAGATGACGACGTTTCCCTAAAAAAAATGGAGAAACTTTCCAAGTACAAAGACCTGGAAATAGAGGTAACTCGAATGTGGAATCTAAAAACAGAAACAATTCCTATCATAGTAGGTACTTTAGGTATAATAAAAAAAAATATTCAGACAAATACATAACAAAAACACCAGGACTTACAAATATATATAACATACAGAAAATTGCACTACTGGGCACTGCACACATCCTACGCAAAACACTTTCAATACAGTAACCATAAGAGCATCACAGCAAACCACAGCACATATCCAATGTTGATGATGATGAGGAGGAGGATTAGTAGTAGTAGTAGTAGTAGTAGTAGTAGTAGTAGTAGTAGTAGTAGTAGTAGTAGTAGTAGTAGTAGTGAGTTTAATGACCTTAATGAGTAGTAGTAATGAGCTTCCCAAAGGAAGGAAACCTTACTAGCATCAGTTAGGAAGGAGGGAGTATTGAAAGCAGAGAAAAATGGAAAACACAAAGGAAGAATTACAAAAAGGACATGAAGAAGAATTACGCAAGAAGGGACTACACAATCAATTTCATGGAGCCTCAATTGAAGTTGCTGGAAAATATAGGTGGGATTGGCTGATGAAAAGAACACTGGAAAAAAAGACTGGCAGCACTATATTGGCAGCGCAAGACCAAGCTTTGGGCACGAACTGGAGGGTGAATCTGAGGAATGAGCAAGTGTTTCCGCTGTGCCGCATCTGTAATAGAGTGGACGAAATCATTGCTCTGATTACAAACGAATGCCCTAGACTTGCTCAAAACCACTACAAGTTGTAGCCACACGATAAGGTAAAGAAAGTACTATATTGGAAACTGTGCGAAAAGTCGGGGCTAGAAAGAGTCAAGACGTGGTATGAGCACAAACCGCAGACAGTGGTGGAGTCAGAGAATTGCAAAATTCCCTGGGATTTCCCAATCCAAAGAGATCGGGTGCTAGAGAATAACAGACCAGATCTAGTGGTGGTGGACACAGTGCACAACATGTGCTATATAGTTGGTGTTACATGCCCGTTTGACCAACGAATAGTTAAAGAGGATAGCGAAAAGATAGATAGATACAATCCCTTCAGTATGAAATTGCTCGGCTATGAAAATGGAAGAAGGTGACGATAGTGCCAATTATTGTTGGATTCTTGGGAACAGTATCAGAAAGCATCAAGAAGAATATAAAGGAAATTGGAATAGAGGGCCCAGTAGAAGTGTTGCGAAAGGTTTGCCTCCTTGGCATGGCCAGAATAATCAGGAAAGTATTTGATAGTTGAAAAGAACAGATAGCTTGGTACCGTAGGCTGGAGGTAGTAAGCCTACTATGCATGCAAGACTCCAGGAGTTACAACAAAACCTGAGCTAAAAAGAATAAATAATAATAATGATAAATTATGAAGCTTGCTATCAGAGGAACGCTCTCTACAACGCCTGATTTTCCTGGTATCATGTCTATGAATTTCTCTATTTCTTTCTTTATTACCCACATGCTTAAAGAAATAAAGATAAGCCTTTTTGGCTCTGCACACATTTCACCGTAAATTTCATAGGAGGGGGGAGATGAG
>NC_068996.1:2868205-2869078 GCF_001194135.2 Octopus bimaculoides | reverse complement strand
GAGGAAGAGGAAGAGGAAGAGAAAGAGAAAGAGGAGTAGGAGGAGGTGGTGGTGGTGGTGGTGGAAGGAGGGGAAGAGGAAGAGGAGGAGAACGACGGGGAAGAATACGACGAGTATGACGAAGAGAACGAGGAATATAAGGACGAGGATGATAGCGGCCATCATTAATTGGATTTCAAAATCTTGATAGAAATACTTGAAAGTTAATGACAGAGCATAAATAATTGCATCGAAAAGCCTGTGTGGTTGATTGGGGCAGGCAATGGAAGAAAGGAATACCGAGGTGTACTCAGCAATGTAGAATTTGTCGGCAACGAACTTGGACCATTAGAATGACACTTGGCTAGTTGTAAAGTCTTCTTTTACAGTATAAACAATCTGTTTTATTTTTTTTTTAAGTGTTAAAAAAACTGAACGTCGACAAGGAGGGAATCGGATCAGAAAAGCAAAGCAAATATGAAAGTGTCCAGCATGGATAGTTTGAAAGAGACATTAAACCACTCTAAAAAACAAGAATCAAAGCTGAACTATCAAGAAAATGGTTCAGAAAGGACTACTTGAAACAGGAAACTGAAAGCCTTGATGCATGCTCAGTGAAAACTCATACACACAGACATATTCAGACATGTTATACAGTTGTATATTTAAGAGATGAGCAATTATGTACATTATTTACATTATTTACATTTGACGGATATTTGACCTCATCTCATTTGTTGTTAACACAACTACTAATCCCAAGATTCTGAGTTCGATTCCAGACACTGACGTGAATAATAATAATAATAATAATAATAATAATAATAATAATAATAATAATAATAATAATAATAATAATAATAATAATAATAATAATAATAATAAGAAGAAGAA
>NC_068996.1:2864260-2867148 GCF_001194135.2 Octopus bimaculoides | reverse complement strand
ATATATATATATATATATATATATATATATATATACACCCCACACACACATACACACACGTATATATATACATATATACTCACACACAATATGACGACTACATACACCTTTGCATACATATCAAAATATTTTATAATAATAATAATAATAATAATAATAATAATAATAACAAAAACAACAACTACATCAACTACAACAACCATAACAACAAATATTTTTGATGGAATTACATTACTAGATTGCAGCCTAAGCGAACTGGAAGAAATTGGCCGTATAACTTGAAAAGCTAATCAAGAAAGAACAATATTTATAAAAACACCATAAACCTGATCTAGAAAATGTCTATATTATTATGAAAACAAAAGAGTGGATGGTTAGAGTTTCTGAATATCACAAGGCAATTATTAAACAACAATCAAATATATCTGTGACGCCTATTACTTTGCAAACTTGAATAAGAAGAAGCAATCGATACTCATTGCTGAATGGGATTTTACTCAATATAGGATATTTTCTTTCAGCTAGTCAGACAGACAGACAGACAGACAGACAGACAGACAGACAGACAGACAGACAGACAGACAGACAGACAGACAGACAGACAGATAGATAGATAGATAGATAGATAGATAGATAGATAGATAGATAAAATATAAATAAGAAAAAGATAAATAAATAAATGATAAAAAAATTGACGAAGCAATTATAAAAACTCCATTAAATGCTAATATGATATTGTACAATATTTAAAAGAAGGAAAGAAATAAAATAGATAAGAAGAAAAAGAAAGATTAAATGAATGAATGATAGAATGGTAAATGTGTGAAATGAAATAAAAATCTAAGTGCTAATATCGGTTTCTTTTGATTAAATGCATGGTTGAAAATTTTAGTGCGAGGTTCTACAACAGACTGAATGAAACAATGTTTCTCGTTTCTATTTTACTTATAAGTGAAACGTAAATTTAACCATCAAAACATTCAACGTTCGCTTTCATTAATTTCTCATGTTTCACTAGTTGTTTTTGTATTTTAGTTTTTTTAATTAACTAATTAATTTATTAGAAATTAGAAATTTGCAATGTTCAAGCCTTTCTCAAAAACAAGCTTTAAAATAAAAATGTAAAACATCTTGGAACGAGAATTAAAACTGAATTCAGGTTTCTATCCAGTAAGAACGTCAATTTTTATTCAAGGACCCAGTATTAGCTAATACTGCTTTGTTCAGATAAATGCAGACATTTAGATCGAACCAATTTAATCATACTACAAATACAAATATCATTAATCCTGGCGACGAAAACCCAATCCTTTCTTAACCAGACCGGAAATGAAAAAGTAAATGGTTAAATCTAAACACAGCGTTGCGTTTAATTTTCTGTGCTACACGTCTGGTCAGGTCTACTTACTTATCTGCCCTTTATCAAGAACTTATATTGTTAATAGTTGTGAGCGAACCCGAATAAAGACCTATAGGAGATGAACCATTAGTGAGCTCTGAGAAATACTGAAGGACACCGAATACTGAAGAACACATAGATCTGGTTCTGACATTCGGTTGTTATAATTTTTATGCTTTGGTCATGAGAGTATATTTTCCCATTAACATTCGTTCTCCGTAGTTGGTGCGTTTTGTAAAGCAACACATGTGTTGTCGCTAACCGTTATTTCAATATTTGTAATGTCTGAGATGTCAGTAGGATATCGAGAGTGGTTTCAACAAAATTTTTGCTTGTATTGGACACTGACATTTATATGTAAATTATTTTTTGTTGTTATTTTTTCGTAAAACAAGATGTGCGAGTTTAACGAAATTCAGATTATTTTAAAGTGAATTTCAGAATAAAGAGTGCAATCATTGGTGAGAAGACTTAATAATGAGGTAGTGACAAATTTATTATAAACTCGTTTTGAGTGGGTCTTTAAGTTTCAGTTGACGGCTTATTGAACCAGGTGGGTTGAACTAACCATCAAGTGAAACCTGAAGTTCTAATCAAAATGAGTTTCAAATGTGTGAGTACGTGTATATGAGTATGCGTGAGTGTGTATGCATGTATGTACATATATATATATAGAGACGAGTGTGTATGCATGTATGTACATATATATATATATAGACAAGTGTGTATGCATGTATGTACATATGTATATAGACAAGTGTGTATGCATGTATGCACATATGCATATAGACAAGTGTGTATGCATGTATGTACATATGTATATAAACAAGTGTGTATGCATGTATGTACATCTGTATATAGACAAGTGTGTATGCATGTATGTACATATGTATATATACATATGTATATAGACTGAGTGTTTAAGAGGAGACCATCATTAAGAGGCAAGAGAGAGATTGCTAGATATACAGAGTCCTAACGTGTTTATACCTTCTTTTTATAGTTACTAAATGATAACATGGCATTGTGCTTCTTTTTTATTCAAATATTATATACTAGCAGAGATACCCGGCGTTGCCCGTGTTACATGCAATTGAAAAATGAGACTTTTCTGTTATATTTTCTGTAAGGAACTGGAATACATATGATACGAAATTCATCAAAATTGCACATGAGGGTTCTTTCCCGCTTTACACGCCCTAAAAAATTCTAATCATGAGACATGTATCCCATACTATTGATCTTTATGCGCATATTCCAAAATTTCAGTCTTCTGGAACCTGTAAAAAGATTTTGCTCCTGCAAAATGGAGCTCATGGAGCTCTAAAATGTGGGAATGAAGGCCCCTATTGGAGGTGGGGGTGTTAATGTCAACCAGAGAAGTTGAATTGTTGGGAATGTTTTATAGTATGCCTGTATATATGTGAGAGTATAGTCTCACTTTAATAGTTTCAGTATGAAATTGAAAATATTAAAGTGAAAATATTTA
>NC_068996.1:2863509-2863963 GCF_001194135.2 Octopus bimaculoides | reverse complement strand
GTGGGAGTTAAGGCCCCTATTGGTGATAGGTGAAGTAATGTCAACCAGAGAAGTTTAATTGTTGGGAATCTTTTTAACTTGTGTGTAATATGTATTGTTTGAATTTCTTTGAAATAGGAAATATATGTATGTTCACTGGGTTTGTAAAAGAGAGCAAAGCTACAGGAAAGCAAAAGACGAATGATCACGATAATCAGTCAGCTACCGTAGCCTAGTCGTTACTACTCCCCAATGTAGGATTCCTCACCATACAGGTGACAGGCACAGCTTTAAGATGCATTATGGATCTATAGCAATTGGAAGGGCATGACTCAATAGAAACAACAATGTGTGACGTTTGGAGTAAAGAGAAATGAAAATGTCGCCTCTGGAGTTTGCAAATGACCACTATACCGATAGGTAACTGGGCAGAAAATATTTACAATCAATAAATGTCTTAGAACAACCAGTCACT
>NC_068996.1:2862881-2863499 GCF_001194135.2 Octopus bimaculoides | reverse complement strand
ATTTACAATCAATAAATGTCTTAGAACAACCAGTCACTCATCCGGGAAGGCCTTGAAATCAATGTTACCAGCTGGGGACTATATGTGTCGCAGTGATAATAAACAGACATGAAGGGGTCTTTGTAACTTCTAAGAAGAAAATTTTTTAGAAATATTACTTTATTTGTGTGTAATATGTATGGTTAAAATATCATCAACATCAAAAATATATGAATTTTCATGGAAGTTATGGCCATTATGCATAGAATATAATTTCCAAATTTCATAATGATCCATTCAATACTTTTGACGTAGTTTTGGATAAGAAAACAAATTACTAATGTGTGTGTTTGTGTGCATATATGTGTGTGTGTATGGGTGTATATATGTATAGATATCTGTATACATTTATATATGTGTACATATTAGATGTACACCTATATATATATACATCTACACATATGTATACATATACATGTATGCATATAGATCTATATCTATATATATATCTATAGATATACGTGTACATATACATCTCTCTCTCTCTCTCTATATATATATATATATATATATCGGACTCCCGTTTGCGCCGTGAACAGGGATTAATCTTCTATCTTCGCTCCTTTGCGCCACATGGGC
>NC_068996.1:2856481-2861408 GCF_001194135.2 Octopus bimaculoides | reverse complement strand
AAAGTGAAAGTATCTGTCATTACAGTATCGAAACGTGATTGTTTCAGTTAGTGGAATAGTTTCATTTTTAAAGTGAAAGTATTTGACATAAGTGTTTTTGTTTCACTTTTGACACGTAATACTTAAATAGTGGAGGAGATATGATGTTGCTATGGGCTCGAACTATGCAAGAATGTTAAAAAAATGTTTTTGACTAAAACACAACCGGAACCCTAAGTAAGGCATGTGTAAAATTTGAATGAAATTGGTTGTGTAGTTCTCGAGTTTTAGGGAAACACACACACACACACACACACACATTCTCATTTTTATATATATAGATTTGTATTTGATTTCCTGATGAAAATCCTAAATCTAGACTGACGCGTCTAAATGATTTTTTAATAAATGTACCACTTAGTATACGGTTGTTGTTGTTGTTTAGCCATAGGCGAGGCCTTACTGAAAAGGCCTCTGATCAAGGACGTGCCAGCAAAAACAACCGTCCTTTCGTGTTGTACTCAGTATCTAACTTCTTTCTGTTTTCTGTTGTTTTTTTTAAGACAGTAAGTTATGATTTGAGAGAAATTGAGCCACGAGATAGAGAATTCTTATTAGATAATCATTTAGTCGTTGTTTACTGTCAAACGTGTGTATCTAAGACTATATTTTCCTATTTACATATCACCATTGGCTATGAGTTAAAAATGATTAGACAATTATTTCTAGCACATCGAGCAAATATGTCTAAGTTTCCCTCCTCCCCCACTCAGCACTGATCTTGTCGTTATTGTTTATCTATACGACGGCCATACTGCAGAGTTATGATCAAAGATGTTACAGGGACGACCACTTCGTCATTGTTGGAGGTATATACCACTGTATTATTCTACATTTGAAAGTATAGACATTTTTCATTTTCTGCATCGTTTATTCTCTGCACAATATTTTGTTCTATGGAGACGACGTGTCAAAGTTGTTAGAGAATAGAAAGCAGTAACTTGCAGTATCAGTTCCGGCACTCTGCACAATGATTTCAGAATCGATAGATAAAGTCCTAGTCCATGACTATGAAACGGTAACGACAGAATTGTGAATCTGTGTTTGCCCCTTGCCCTTTCCTTGGGACAATAACAGTGGCATAGAGAGGAGAAGAGACACTTGCATACAAAGGCAACTGGTGGTCTTCCAATACAGAAAGTGAAAATCTTGTCCATGCTTACATTCTGTTACAGATTTATGTTCTCACAGGAATAATAACAACCTTAGATGTATGAATATTTCGCTGCAGCGAACTTAGCAGAGCTAAGTCATATAAGCAGAGCTAAGTCATATAAGCAGAGCTAAGTCATATAAGCAGAGCTATAGCGAACTTATAACAGAAAGCTGCAATAAATACCGCATTGTTTTCAATTAGATTCTCTAACACCTCTGCTAATTCGCTATTTTTGATATTTCTTTTTTTTTTTTTTAAGAATTCTTTTAACTGTTATTTTTCTCCTGAATATACTTACTTCAATATTCTTTTGTAGAATGTATTGCCTATATTTAGATTCTGAAAACAAATATATTTTATTTGGATT
Source organism: Octopus bimaculoides (assembly GCF_001194135.2). NCBI lineage: Eukaryota > Metazoa > Mollusca > Cephalopoda > Octopoda > Octopodidae > Octopus > Octopus bimaculoides. The sequence continues at coordinate 2,859,846 of NC_068996.1, read as the reverse complement.
ATTACTTTTTCTCGTGGCTTAGCAAGTTGTTAACCGCTCTATTGTTTCAGATTTCTATTTTAATTCCTTTAATTATACACCATTTAGTTTTTGTATGTGGCTGCCTTTAATGGTTTGTTGTAGTCAGTTGTGAGATTGGAGAGGGGGGGTAGTTCTAGTTATTGTTGTTATCGCTGTTACTGTTGTTGCTGTTCTTGTTATTAATGCTGATGCTGCTGTTGTCATTGTTGTTGTTGTAGTTGTTGGTTTTGTTTAGTCCTGTGTCACACCTATTGAGCGGACGACGTGTAATCAAAGGACATTCGGGTGTCTTTTTTTTTCTTTTTTTTTTTCACAACAGAAAGATTACATAAAGCAGCGAACTGACTAAGGCGTTTAATGGTCGGATAGCCTTACAGAATTTCTACAGTCGCATTGTAGAAATCTCACCGAGGTCAACTTTACCTTACATCCTTTCGGAGTCAATAAAATAAGTACAAGTCGGCTAATGGCACCAGCTTCCCTCCCTCTCTCTCTCTCTCTCTCTTTCTGAATCGGTTACAGTGCACTTTAAAAAGGGTCGTAGAATATCGTTCATACAGTCCCTTTTCACAGATAAAGGTGACTGTTTCAGCGAGGTTGAGTTGGTAACCTCTCCCATAGTTTATTGCAGCTGGAACCTTCCCAACAAGGGTCGATTTTACTCAATGTGGAAAACAAGGGTTGAACTATAAGGGAGGTTTGATTGCCTTTTCTAAAAAGTCGACAGACCAAATAGAGGAGCATTTACCAAGCAAATTTTACGAAAAAAGCAAAAGAAAAGGGGCTTCCATGCTATTATGATCACTCGATACCTTTTGAAGGCTTCGTGTAGGTAGGGCTACTTCATCATATATTCCGTTCCCATTTTAATTATCGTAATGTGCAATTTGTGAGAGATTTGGCTGCTATATGGAACAGGTTATGCCATCTAATAGAGACTCTCACTTCATCCATATTTATCTCTCTCTCTCTCTCTCTCTCTCCCTTTCACACACGCGCGCACGCGCACCACATGCACCCTGTCTACCTACCAACCTATCTGTCTCTCTGTCTATCTATTTATCTATTTGTTTGCCTGTCGGTCTATCAATCTTTCTGTCTTTCTGTCTATCTGTCTCTCTGTCTATCTATTTATCTCTCTATTTGCCTGTCGGTCTGTCAATCTATCTATCTGTCTCTCTCTCTATCTGTTTACCTGTATGTCTGTCTATCTATTTATCTATCTATCTAAATTCGTTACTTGTGAACATTTACGATGCCTTTCATTATATACTGATACTTCATTCATTATATTTTTTTCTTAATTTACTAGATATTCTTAATTTTATTTTATTTTATTTAGACTGGCTGCATTACTTTCTTTTTCTTTTTTCTATCTGTGCGATATGGGCTTTTCTGTGTATGCCACTTGTGTATGTCTGTGTCTGTGTGTATGTTTTGCTTTGTTCTTGTGATTTACTTTCATCGATTTTAATGCCAGCTTTATAGATTTCTACTTGGGCTGTTGCCTAAACTACATGATTTATACAACTTATATCTATTCCATTTATCACTTCGTTATTACCTTGTCTTCGCCATTAACGTTCATTTTTTTTTCCACAGCGACTGTTATCTTCTACATTTGAATTCGTATGGGTGTGTGAGGTATGTGTGTATGTGTGCGTATGTACATATATATATATATATATATATATATATATGCATGCATGCATGTATAGTATGTATGTATGTATGTATGTGTATGAACATATAGGTATATATATATATATATATATACTCGTTTTATATTTACAGATTTTTCTGTTATTATATAACATCCGAGTGAAAATATGTTTACGACGTTTTGAGCTTCTAATAAAATAACTTTCTCCTTTTGTCTGTAATAAAATAGTACTAAGTGTTTCTAACTCTTCGTTATTTTAGACAATGCTACTTCCTAGTTATCGTTCTTAAAAATACTAGAGTGCTCTTCCTTTTTGCACTTTCAATTCAGTTATACTTAATACATACATATATACAAGACTACATACAAGTGTATGTATATACCTGTATATATATATATATTAGATAAATATATTAGTCTGGTATATATATATATATATAAATATACATATATGCATGCTTATACAAGACCCACATTAGACTCCTCACTCGTATTAATATCGAACCAAAAGTTTAACTACGGTCTGTTCCTAGCACTTACTTAGAGTTACCCACCACTCTTTGGGTCTTCTAGATACCAATACCTCTCATACTCTCGCTATATATGTGTGTGTGTGTACGCGCGCGCACACATATATTTATATATATATACGCACACACACATATATACATATATATGTATATATATATATATATATATATATATATATATATATATATATATATATATATATATATATATATATATATAAGCATACATATAGACATATGTGTGTGTGTATACATATACATATATGTAAGTATAAATGTATGTGTGTGTAGGTATATGTGTGTGTGTGCGTGAGTGCATTTGTGTGTGCATGTGTGTGTTTTTGCGCACGCGCCTACGTATGTGCATGTGTGTGCGTGTGTGTGTGTCTGTGTGTGTAGTTCAAATTTACAGGAGACACAAGACGAAGACAGGTGAGGAAACAATTAGCAGGTGTATTAGTTTGACGCTCAGGAATAATGGAAAAGTCTTTCACATTTCGGGCCTATGCTCTTCAACAGAAAGGATGGAGAGGAAACAAAGGGAGAGAGAACGAGAAAAATACGGAGAAAAACAGATGTGTAAGGATTAACGGTTCAACATAATGAAATATATACATACACACACACACATACATACACACACGCATGTACACATGAACAAACACATATATATGCACACAATCATACTCAGACACACGCACATATATATTCTTTTATTCTTTTACTTGTTTCAGTTTTTTGACTGTGGCCATGCTGGAGCACTGCATCTTTAGTCGAAGAAATCGGCCTCTGGACTTATTCTTTGTAAACCTAGTACTTATTCTATCGGTTTCTTTTGCTGAACCGCTAAGTTACGTGGACGTAAACACACCCACATCGGTTGTCAAGCGATGGTGGTGGGGACAAACACAGACACAAACACACGAATACATAAATGTATACGACGGGTTTCTTTCAGTTTCCATCTACCAAATCCACTTATAAGGCTTTGGTCGGCCCGAGGCTATAGTAGAAGACACTTGCCCACGTAATGGGTTTGAACCGCGAACCATATGATTAGGAAGCAAGCTTCTTACCACACAGCCACACCTACACACACACACACACACACACACACACAGACATATATATATATACATATATATATATAT
>NC_068996.1:2854250-2855708 GCF_001194135.2 Octopus bimaculoides | reverse complement strand
TATGTATATATATACGTGTATGTATGTATATAAATATAAATATATATATATATATATATATATATATATATATTAAATTTAAATGTTGAAGTGAATCTAACGGATTTTGTGTGTTATTTTAAATGGCTTATAAACACCTTCCACGCTGCAATTGTTTTCGTTCCAGCACATGATCTCAGATCAGGTCACTTGCTATGCAAGTACATCTCCGTAATAGATATATATATATTTATATTTATATATGTATATATATATATATATGTATAAATATATACATTATAATAGATCAGGATTCAAGTGAATCAGGCACTTAACTGGTAAAGCCCCGGATTGGGTCAAAAAGTAAAATATATACACAACAAAAATAGAGGAATACATATGCTGTCACCCGAAGTACTGGTAGAAAGATATTCAGGTTATGTACACGATTAACTGTACCCGACCGAGTATATCAATAGCCCTGAGGCTGATCAAGAAACGCACATTGTACTAAATGCAGGGTCCATAATATACTTCGGATCTACGGAAGGAGCAGATTCCGAGAGAGAGATAAATAATGAATGAACAAATGGATACTGTACCAATTCACTACATCTGTTTCCAACAAGTTTTTAATTAATTGATTAATTAATGGTGACATTACATCATTAGAATATGTGAACCACAACATTCAAAAACATCCAAAACCCAATGGCATGTGTACATTCCTGATTCTATGACCCTTACTGGTCATAGAATGAATTTGTCAATTCAGTTTGGTATATAAATATATACATACATACATACATACATACATGCATACATACATACATACATACATGCATGCATGCATACATACATACATACATACATACATACATGCATACATGCATACATACATACATACATGCATACATACATACATACATACATACATGCATACATACATACATACATGCATGCATACATACATATATACTCTTTATTCTTTTACTTGTTTCAGTCATTTGACTGCGACCATGCTGGAGCACCGCCTTTAGTCGAGCAAATCGACCCCAGGACTTATTCTTTGTGAGCCTTGTATTTATTTATTCTATCGGTTTCTTTTGCTGAACCGCTAATTTACGAGGACGTAAACATACCAACATCGGTTGTCAAGCGATGGTGGGGGACAAACACAGACACGTATATACATATATATACACATATATATATACATATATATATATATATATATATATATATATATATATATACTGACTTATATATATATATATATATATACGACGAGCTTCTTTCAGTTTCCGTCTACCAAGATGCCACGCGGACAGACAGACAGATAGATAGATAGATACATAGATAGATAGGTAGGTAGGTAGGTATGTAGGTAAGTATATACATACATACATACATACATACATACACATATATATATACATACACACACACACACACATGTATATATATATATATATATAT
>NC_068996.1:2852108-2853810 GCF_001194135.2 Octopus bimaculoides | reverse complement strand
AGTGCGTTCTGAGTTCAGTCCCACTGCATGTCACCTTGTGCAAGTGTCATCTACTATAGCCACGGACGGACTAAAGTCTTGTGACTGGATTTGGTAGACGGAAACTGAAAGAAGCCCGTCTTGTGTGTGTGCGTGTATGTGTGTGTGCGCAGATGTATCCATGTTCGTATGCGTGTGTGTGTGTATCTGTGTGCTCGTTTACGTGTGTTATTGTGTGCTTGCACGCGTGTGTATACATATGTGTTTGTGTTTGACAGCCGGTGTTTGGTTTGTTTACGCCACCGTGACCTCGGCATTAGGCAATATAGAACAGGCTTTAAAAAAAAAATATGGGTTTTCACGCGATTAAATCTTCTAGGCGGATGTCCCAGCATACTCTCAGTCCAATGATTAATAGAAGTAAACGAGAAATATACACAGAGAAATAAATAAGCACATATGTTTATGTGCACACACCTACACCCACATTCGCAAACGCACAGACACACACACACACACACACATGCGTACACACACACGCATACGATTGTGGCTGTCGTTTGAGAATTTAAAATAATATATTTGATAATTTATCAACTTTCTTAGCTTTTAGAATTTTTTACTAAAACCATTCAAAATCCAGTAACGTTTAGTGTGGCAAGGGAAATAACTGTAGAATTAATTCCCTTGACTATTTTATATATATATATATATATATATACGTATTCTTTTGTAGACCTCTTACTGATGCAGTAACATAAATTTATGAATTATTTAATCAATATATTGATTAATTTTACAAGTTATTAATCAATTGTTTATTCTGAAGTGGTTTAAAATATTTATTCTTTAATATATTTCGATTATTCGGAGCTCATCTACTCTTTTATAATATCAACAGTTATTATATTAGAAAATATTTTCTTTAGAGGTCACAATTAGTTGAACACCTTTCAAGTTTGTTTTTTCATTCATTCTGGCTTTGAGATAATATACTACTGGTCAAAAATTAAAGTTCTTATCAATAGAAACAATTTGATCAATAGAAGCAACACAAGCACACCACTCCCTTTGGGTTTTGTGCCTTGGTCTGGCGAGCTGGCAGAATCGTTACTGTGCTGGGCAAAATGTTTAGTCAGTCCTTATGTTCAGTGTTCAAATTATGCCGAGGTTGACTTTACTTTTCATCCTTTTGAGGTCCATAAAATTATTTCCAGTTAAGTACTAGGATCGATGTAATCGATTACTCCCTTCCCCCGAAGTTGCTGGCCTAGTGCAATATTTTGAATTTATCGTTATTATTATTATTGTTGTTGTTTTTTCCTTCAAATTTTCTTCCATTTCTCGCCCAGTTTTCCGTACACTTAGGGCAGAGAAGTTCATTGTATGCATTCCCAGTTTACACACGCAAATTCACAGGTAAAATATGTATTTAAAAAAAATTGATAAATAAATAAATTCATGAATGGATGTTGTTTTCACAGCAATAATGCTCTTCTCAGTACATGAGTCGTTCCAGTTAACACGATTTTTTGCTCTTCCTGTAGGGATGGTAAGCCTGGTATCATTTTCAAATAGGTTTCAGTACCTTCTTTTTTATATCATTCCTAGAGATCCTACAATCACTGGTACGGTAGTCGCCTTGAAGTGCCACATTTTTTCAGTTTCTATTAGCAAGTCTTTATATTTACTGATCTTGTCAAATTCTTTCGCCGCTATATTA
>NC_068996.1:2850475-2851886 GCF_001194135.2 Octopus bimaculoides | reverse complement strand
TTTATAGTCTTGTCGGTATGTACGGGGAAGTCCCAGAGAATCGATACATTTTCTCCCTCAGTCACAGCTTCAGTATGGTGTTTATACCATTTGTCAGCGGTTTTGATTTTATAATGCTGACATACTGTCCAGTGTAAATACTGGCCAACTCTGTCATGTCTTGCTTTATATTCTACAGGTGCTAAGACTCTACACCCTGAGATTAGGTGGTCTATAGTTTCAATCGCATCGTTACAGAATCGGCATTTTGGTTCAGCTCCATTTTTTATCACATTGGCTTGGTAGTTCCAGGTTAATAAGCTTTGGTCTTGAGCAGCCAATATGAAACCTTCACTCTCTGCTTTTAGCCCTGAGCTTCGTAACCACTGATGCGTGCGTTTCTGGTTGACATCAGCTTGTTTGCTACTTCCTATTATTATTATTTTATGAGTGGGAAATAGCTGATGCTATCGAAACCCAGTATTTGACTGGTATCTATTTTATCGACTCTGAAAGAATAAAAGACGAAGTCGACCGATTTTGAACTCAGAACGCAAAGTCGAAACAAATTCCGCTAAGCGTCTTGGTAGATGATTGTGCCAACTCGCTACCTTAATAATAATAGTAATATATTCAGATTTTAGTCCAAGGCTTGTAATTTTTATTATTATTATTATTATTATTATTATTATTATTATTATTATTATTATTATTATTATCATTATTCGACTTTGCTTTCATTGTTTCGGGGGTCGATGAAATAAGTACCAGTTACACACTGGAATCAATCTAATCAACTTATGCCCTCCCCCAAAATCTGAGGCCTTGTCTCCATATTAAAAAGGTTTATTATCTTTATCATTATTGTTGTTGTTTTTGTTGTCGTTTACGTTCTGTGTTCAAATCCCGCCGAAGTCGACTTTACATTTCATTCTTTCGGGGACGTTAAAACATGTACCAGTTGAGTACTGGGATTGATGTAATCGACTTACCCGCTCCCAAGGAGTTGTTGGCCTTGTGCAAAAATTTGAAACCATTATTATTAAGGTGAGCTAGCTGAATCATTAGCACGCCGTGCAAATGTTTAGCGACATTTCGTTCGTCATTGCGCTCTGAGTTCAAATTCTGCCGAGATTGACTTTGCCTTTCATCTTTTCTGGTCACTGAAGTAAGTCCCTTCCCTTAAAATTACAAGTCCTGGGTCAAAATCTGAATATATTACTACTATTATTAAGGTGGCAAGTTGGCACAATCATCTGACAAAACGCCTAGCGGAATTTCTTTCGACCAGTCAAATATTGGATTTCGATATCATCAGCTATTTCCCACCCATAAAATTTCTGGTGCTTCTTGTAGAATAGATTATTATCATTATTAAGGTGACGATTTGGCAAAATTGTTAACGCGTCGGAAAAATGCTTAGCAATATTTC
>NC_068996.1:2849417-2850446 GCF_001194135.2 Octopus bimaculoides | reverse complement strand
GTACTGGGGTTCATGTTATCATTTAATCCCGTTTCCCCCGAAAATTGCTGGCCTTCAATCAAAATTTGGCGGTGAGCTGGCACCGAGGCGGTGAGCTGGCACCGAGGCGGCGAGCTGGCGCCGTGGCGGTGAGCTGGCACCGAGGCGGCGAGCTGGCACCGAGGCAGCGAGCTGCCACCGAGGCGGTAAGCTGCCACTGAGGCGGCGAGCTGGCGCCGAGGCGGCGAGCTGGTAGAATCGTTAGCACGCTGGGCGAAATGCTTAGCGGTATTTCGTCGGCCGCTACGATCTGAGATCAAATTCCGTCGAGGTCGACTTTGCCTTCCATCTTTTCGTGATCGATAAATTAAGAACCAGTCAAGTTCTGGGGTCGATGTAATAGCTTATGCCCTTCCCCCAAATTCCAGACCTTGTGTAGTAGAAAAGATTATGTGCGTATATGTAAATTTGCGTATGTGTGTGTGTATTTGTGTGTGTGTCAGTGCTATTATATATATATGTCAGGATTATTATCATCATCATCATCATCATTATTATTATTATTCGTTACGTTCTGAGTTCAAATTCCGCCGAGGTCGACTTTGCCTTTCATCCTTTCGGGGTCGATAAATTAAGCACCAGTTACGCACTGGGGTCGATGTAATCGACTTAATCACTGTTTGTCCCCTCTATGTTTAGCCCCCTGTGGGCAATAAACAAATATTAATAATAATAATTATTATTATTATTATTATTCAGTAGTTTTATTTTTATAACGTGCTTTCACTTCACTACCGAGCGCAGCTCTGTGCGCCTTGGGTATGTGCTGTGGTTTGCTGTGGTGCTCTTATGTTTACTGTATTGAAAGTGTTTTGCGTAGGATGTGTGCAGTACCCAGTAGTGCAATTTTCTGTATGTTATATATATTTGTAAGTCCTGCTATTTTTGTTATGTATTTGTCTGAATATTTTTTTATTATACCTAAGGCACCTACTATGATAGGAATTGTTTCTGTTTTTAGATTCCACATTCGAGTTATCTCTATTTCCA
>NC_068996.1:2840231-2849139 GCF_001194135.2 Octopus bimaculoides | reverse complement strand
TCTGGCGTGTGTTTATACCATCTTTTTTCTGTTGTTATTCCATAATGTTGGCATAGCTTCCAGTGTATATAGGTCCCAGCTCTGTCGTGTCTGTGGATATATTCCTTCTTAGCCAGGACTGGGCAGCCAGAGATAATATGATTTATTGTTTCTTGTCGATCTCCACATATTCTACAGTTACTTGTTATATTTCTTTTCATTATGTGTTTTTGGTAATTTCTGGTGGGGAGGCTTTGGTCTTGTGCAGCAATTAAAAATCCTTCAGTCTCTGCTTTGAGTCCTGAGCTTCTCAGCCATTGCTGGAATTTTTCTCTGTCTATTTCTTTCGCATTTAGTTTAGCCCAGTATTTACCATGTAGGGGCTTTTCTTGCCATCGTTTTGGTTTTTGCTTTGTATTTCTACAAGTTGACTCCAAGTCTTACCCAGAGAGCTCAAGAGACAAGTTAGAAGTTCAAGTTTGTATTATGCTTAGGGTGCCATATTTTTGGTTTTGAACAGAGTATTGTTCTAGAGCATTTCTGTCAAAATATAAGAAAATTAGAAGTTTGTTTTAAAAGTAATTTGATTATGAGATGATAGTGTGATGTTATGATGACAGTAAAAGGTGTTTGCTGTTATGTACTTTTAAAAGTATTTTGGCACTGTTTACAGATTAAAATATTTTGGGGATTACATAGACAATATTTTATATAGGATATGGGCAGTTCCCATAAGCACTATAGTTTTAACTTCTTCCATTTTTGGATTTCCTAATATCTGAGTATATAGGAATCAGCCCCTTTTGCTATCATTCCTAGGGTACCTATGACAACAGGTATTGTTTTAGTTTTCAGGTTCACATTTTGCCAATTTCTATTTCAAGATCTTTATAATTGCTCAGCTTTTGGTAGGTCTTGACAGATACATTTATATCGATCGGGACCGTCATATCGACAAGGAGGCATGATTTTTGACTGAAGTTTTTCAATATAATGATTGGCCTATTCGCACCTATCTTCCTCTCAACTCGAATGGTGAAGTTCCAAAGAAGTGAGATTTGGTCATTTTCAAGCACTGGAGGTGGTTTGTGTTCCCGCCAGTTTTTATCATCTTCGCAAATTACCCAGTGAATATATTGTGCTGCTCTACCATGCCTGTTGAGATACTTTGTAGGTGCAAGAAGACTGCACATAGAGTCAACATGATCAATTGTTCCATTTTGTTGTTGACATACACGACATGTTGGCTTACTGCCGTTCTTTAATATGTTGGCCTGGTAGTTCCTTGTAGGTATGCATAGATCTTTGACTGCTATGATAAACCTTTCTGAATTTAAGTCAAAAGATACTAACCATTGATGGGTAAATGCTTTGTCAACATCGACATTATTAGCTCTCTTTGGGTATTTGCTTTTGAGAGAGTTTCTTGCTATTTATCAGTCAGAATATCTAAGGTAGCAGCTTTAGCACTGGTTTTCATGCGCTTAGCTTTTTCTGTGCTTGTTTCCAGTACATCTAATTGTGGGAATTCACTTAGATATTCCTTTGCCTGTTTTGTTACTAAGTATGACGCTGTCTTGTTTTCATGCTTTGAGACAAGTTTTAACATCCAGTCATTAGAGTTTTTCAGGTATGTGTCTAGGCCATTTGCGGCAATCTTCGTTGTTAACTCCAGTTGTAAAAGACTTCTTTTCTTGGCTGGTAAAGTCGTTCTACATCTGCCTTGGGGCAATTGATTGAATAGAATTGTTGACATTCTATACAGTATTAACAATTTTCGTATTTTTCTGTCAAGATTACTTATTTCAGTAATTGACCAGTTAATGATATTGAAACTGTATGTCACGACTGGTATGGCTAAAGTATTGATCGCTTGGATCCTGTTTCTTGCATTCAGCTCTGTCTTGAGTAGTGCCCTTACCCTGCGATGACATTCTATTCTGATCATTGAATATTTGGTCCCATCACCTTCAAATACCCCTAGGTATCTGTAGCTCTCCGCTGGTTCTTACTCCTTTATGACATTCTGCTGGTTAAGTTTAACGTTGGATGTTTCTCTCATTTTTCCTCTGATAAAGTTTGCTTTTGCACATTTACTGAGGTCAAATTGCATCCTGATGTCAGAACTGAATTGTTTAACAATCGCTAGTAAGCCCTGTAGTTGTTGGTCATTTTTGCAAAAAGCTTTAAATCATCCATGTAAATTAGATGATTTATATTTTTATCAAACATTTTATAACCGCACTGTATATCATCGAGCAATTTTGGAAGAGGTATTAAGGCTAGACAAAAGAGGAGTGGTGATAGTGAGTCACCCTGGAAAATGCTGCATAAAATTCTTACATGTCCATCATTAAGAGATTCATTGTCACTGTTCAAAGTCAGTGTGGTTCTCCATGATCTCATATTTTCTCATAAGAAGTTTCGCAGAGTGGGTGCTATTTTATACATTTCCAGACATTTCTCAGTCAAGCTACGCGGCAGACTATCAAAAACTTCTTTATAGTATACTCAGGCTATCAACAAGTATTTGTGTCGTTTGTGACAATCTTCCAAGATAATCTTATTGATGAATAGCTGATCTTTACAACCATAGGACCCACGTTTACATCCTTTTTGCTCAGAAGTAAAGATGCTACTTTCTATTAAAAAACTATAAGTATACTCAGTTAGGACGGATGTTAGTGCCTTATACATTGTTGTTAAGCAGGTAATGGGTCAATAATTTTTTGGTTCGTTTGTTTCTTCATTTTTTGGAAGTAGGAATGTTACACCATTAACTAACCAAGAGGGAATCATACTAGGATATTGCAAAACATTGTTTGCAGTTCATGGCTCTCTGGGAAGGCATTCAACCAGAAGTTAGGAATTTTATCCTTTCCTGGAGACTTCCATTTGCTTGATTTCCTGAGCGCAGATCTTGTGTCCTCTACCTTGACACACTCCCACTTTTGCCCTTCTAAAGATATTCTATCAATCCAAGGGTCTTTTTTACAATGCGTTTTTCTTCTGGCCAAATTTTATTCCCAAATTCCTGCGCTTTATCTATTGTTGGGACAGACTTTACTGTAACTGCTATCTTCCTGTAAAATTTTTGGGGCTATTTTTGAACATGATGTTGTCCTTGAACAACCTAGAGCGATTTTCATACCGTGCTCTGCGAGCGGCTTTAGCAATTTTTTGCTTGATAGTTTCTGTGATGGTATCGATGTTAAGTATGGTTTTCATATTATACTTTTTCGTTAATTTTCGAACTTTTGTTGGTTTCAGATTCTTATCAAACTTAAAGTTTTTAAACATTTTATGTAAGACCTAAGTAATGGGGTTTTGTGGGGATGTTGTTTTCTAATCTTTTCACCACATAGAATCGTTGAAATTTTTGCGGATACATAGTGCGGGTGATTGAGATTTGTAATATTAACATCATTAGCTGAAATTATATCTTCAAATGCAAGGCGGGTTTTACCAATTACTTTCAGGTTTTGGTTAGAGTTGAAAATTTTTGGGAGAGTGACACATTCATTCATACTAGTTTCTTTAATTTTCAGCCATTCAGTCATGATTTGATTTTTTAGATCATGTAGTTCAGTTGGGGCAATCTCTGTGTGATTTTCTTCATCTATTTGATTTTCATCTTCCTTGGTATTTATGGCTGGTTCAGTGAGTATTATTTCACTTGGTTTATCAGTTACATTAACTATTTCTATCATTACTGTATTTTCATCAGACCTGGGCTGGTCTGTAATTATTTCCTCAGTTGTATCTTCTTTAGCTGCAACTTCGTTTCTTTTATCCCTTTCTGATTGTTTAATTTGGTCAATCTTTAATTCAGTTCGTAATTTCTTTTTTATAATGTTTCTTCTGACATTGGCAAGCTTGTTACTACCTATATAGGATCTTACTTCAAGGTGCTTCTTTCTCTAGTTTAGGTAGGTTTGTTCAGTATTAGATTTATTTGTGGGGAAATACGTGGCATGATAGAAGGCCTTAAGAAATTTTTCATTATCTTCCCTTGACCATTTTTTATTCCTGTTCTTTCGGTTATTTGATGACGAGCGTAGATGGCTACCTGTTGCAATATTCTGGTTGTGGGGTACTTCCAGCTCCTGTCTTTCGGGAAGATTTAAACCAGTAGCTGAGTTTTCGCAACCAGTCTGGTTCCTCACTAGGGTGCTCGGCCCTCGTTGACCCTGGTGACGGCAGATTCGGTGTATATTTTGTTTTATTATCATTGAGGCATGACGAGCTTCAACGTTGACATTAGTAACTGATCTGCCTGATTAGCGTTAAGTTTTTGAGACAACACCGCCTCTGATTTCTCTGAATGAAAACATTACTCGTAATGTTGCATCTTAAGGCTAACAGACCTGTATTCGCCTTTATTTTTTTTTTTTATGGAAACTGGAACCCTTCCGTGCCTGCCTAGCTGTTGCTGACAGTGTATGACACACTCTCAACGTCAACAAACCTTCATGAATGGGGTCTGGAGGGGAACCAGTTGGGTAAACTTTGTTGAGAAAGGAGTACACTGGCACACATCTTATCAAGGTGCTAAGCATCATTTACTCAAAGGAGATACAAGTGGCGCCATGACAAGGTGCTCGCACCACTCACTCACACCTTGGAGCAGGAAAGATTCAAGAAACACCATCGGGGGAAAACAGCAGCAGCAATTAAGTTCATGGAAGACGAAGAAAAGCTAGTAAGGACAACAAAACGACAAAAAATAGCTTGCTACTCAGGTCCCAATCATGGTATATGAAAGTGGAGGAAGACTTCCTGGGGAAAAATCTGCAGTTTCCCCAGGTCGTCCACACAATCCTGAGGACAGATATGGTTTTGTGATTTGAAATGTTAAAGAAAATAATATTAATTGAGTTTGCAGTCCCGTAGGTGTGAACAGGTCTGCGAATTGAAGCGGAGCAAGTACGAAGAGCCGTCTGCAGGATTTTGTAGGGTGAAGAGATGGCAGTCATAGCTTTCCCCAGTAGAGATTGGCTGAATGGGATTCCCGACCTAGCCAGTATGGACGATGGTTGCAGCCATTGAAATGAGAGGAAAGTTGCAAAGGTTGACTGTGCGCAGAATAAGAGAAGCAGCAGAAAGCGCCATTTGCTGGTTATGGAGCAAGACAGAAAAATTTAGCTGGAAGTTAAGAGGGGATAAAAATTACGGATTTGGAGACCTCTGCTGACCGACCAAGGATGTTACGATTCAGAATGCAAACACTCGATGATTGTTGGATACCATCTGATGATATCAGTTCCTCTTGTTCATGTTTTGATGAGTAGAAAAGAAGCACTTTCTTCTAAATGTTATCAATAACACACCATATATACATAGCATGCATATATACATACTAACATACATACACACACACACACACACACATACATACATACAAACATAATATATATATACATATAAATACATACATACATGCATACTTACATACATACATACATACATATATGCATACATGCATGCATACATACATACATACACGCATGCATGCATGCATGCATACATACATACATACATACATACATACATACATACATACATACATACATACATACATACATACTGACTCCTATTTAATTTTTCCAGCACGTTATCTGCTCTTCTCGATCTATATCATATTGCCTTTAAAAAAGAAATGAGCGGGTACATTTGATAATCTAGTCTTAATTAACCGAAAATAATGTCTGGATAATCCTGACTAGAATGCTTTTGATGGCTTTTATTCTGAATGTTTTTATATCAAGTGTTTCGTCGTATGCTATTAGGGACCGAGTGTAATGTTCAATATCTATGTATTAGATGAATGAGTTGATATATATATTATGAGGCTTCCACCAGTACACGTTCCATTTAGCCTTATCGGAGTGTATATTGATATTTGCGGTGTTTTGTAGCAGTAATCTTAATGTGTAATAATAATGAAGTGCTTTAGTTCCATAAAAAATATTTTTTATGCCATTGATTTTGCATGTTGAGATCGGAAGGCTACGAATGTAAAGACGTCTTTTGTTATATTTGTCGTTAATTGGCATCTTTTGTGTCTGTGCTGTTTTTGTTTCTGTTTAAATACGGCAGTCGTTGTTGCTTTTTGTTATTGTTATTTTTAGTTCCTGTTGCCCTGAGATTGGGCAAACTTATGACCAAAAACATATCTGCTTTCACCATTACCCGATGTTTCCTTTACTTTGCTAAGAATGTAGGGCATATTATGAAGGAGATTTGGTTGCCCAATTTCTAACAAATCGGGCAATCCCATGGAATTTCTTTCATTAACTTAAATAGCAGTATTCATAACTTTCATGAAAAGTCTTCACTTTCGGATTGTTTACACGACTGAATTTTAAGCACATGATATCTTTATATTCAATTGTTGCAGTAGCGTTCTATGATTAAAATTTATCACCCAGCCGGCATTGTAGCTATGACCAAACTGACTTATTTCTGATATGTTCTATACAGTCAATTCATCCGTTTTAAGATGGTATGGTAAATTTTAAAGATTTCATTGCAGCTCAGCGTCCTCGTTGCGCCGATGGCAATATTTTCCTTAAATAAGATTGTGGTGAGCTAAAGTTAGCGGTATTGATTATTTACCTCCTTTTTAAACTCTTTTCCACTGGAGGATTTTATCACATTTCTGTATTCGGTCTTAAACACTCATCAATTTACATTTCTCCTCTGTGTATCCATCTCTTTGTGCATCTACCTCTTTGTACATTCATCTCTTTATGATATGCACGTTTTTCGCGGTTGGCTCCGTTCCAGATTTTTTCCCCCCTTATTGTTTTTTCCATTAATATGAATAATCGCATCTTAAACGAATGTTAAAATTTGACAAGTGATAATCGTCAATAAATATTATTACAGACTGTTTAATAACTATCTTCGAATACGTCAACTATGAACGTATTCGTCGATGCTCGCTTGGCTACTTAATTTGCTCCACAATTGAAATAACTGAAAATGTATTCGATGTCGATGTTTTCCCTCGAATCTGTCTTGTATTTCTAAGAGAACTATCACGCTTTTCTTGAGCTGTGATAGCATCAAATTCCTATAGAAATGTCTATAAAGACACGAGTTGGAATAAAATGACATCTTATCCATTGTTATGCACCAACGAAGTGAAATATGTTCAAAATAAGTTTTAACTGGGCAACAAGAAATTTCAGATGATACTTGTTTCGATTTATAATACGCAGATGCACTATAGATCGATTTCAAATATTCCATACATCGATTTCAAATATCTTATAGATCGATTTCCAATATTTCTTAGATCGATTTCAAAATACATTATTGTTATATCATTGCTGCATCTCACACATCAAGTAACCTATTTTTATTTGATAATTATCCGTATATTTTTTTTTTAAAAAAAGGCAGTTCTTTTGATATTTATAGTTTAATGTTTTGAAGATTTTTAAAAAGTTAACTATAATTTAATGATGATGGTGATAATCATAATGGTGATGATGATGACGATGATGATGATGATGATGACGACGACGACGACGACGACGACGACGACTACGACGACGACGACGACGATGATGATGATTATTATTATTATTATTATTGTAATCTGCTATAGTGCGCCCATTCCAGCATCACACTACCCGAAAGACGATGATAATGCATAGTGTCCCCCACCCTAAAGTGAACGTACACAGGTTCTACATGAAGAGCTGTAAAGGTGGACGTGGCCTGATTAGTGTACGGGAATGCATCAACAGTTAAAGAAGAAACATGGCAGAGTATTTGGTAAACTGCGAGCGAGACCTGTTACAGTATGCTGCTAAAGCAGAAGGATTTATCAAAGACGGACTTGAGAGTGCTAATCGATTCTGATCACGAATAGCCAACGAGAGAGGAGAAACTCTACTCGTCATGGAATTACATGGTCATTTCCACCGTGAAACTAACAACTCAAAAGATCAGAAAGCATTATGGAGGCAGCTCAACGAGGGTGACGATCAGTGAAAAGAGATATATACCACACAAGTGCAACGAACCTCTGCAGAATGTGTGGGAAGATGGCCGAAAGCGTGACTCACATTGTTAGTTCATGTGAAAATCTTGTACAGAAAGACTACAAGCGCATACACGAGGTAACCCAAAACCTTCATTGGCTACTATGCCGGAAGTATGGGTACGAGGTAATGGGTGCTTGGTGCCAACATACACTAGAAAGCGTAATGGGAAGGTAAAGATCCTCTGGCTCTTTGACTTCCGGACACACAAGGTGTTAGAGCACCGAAGGCCGGATGCAGTGACCTTTATGAAGGAGAAACAAAAGTGCTTAATAAAGGACGTGGCACTTCCAGGAGATCAGCATATTATCATTAAGGAAAGAGAAAAGGTTGATAAATATGGAGGCCTAAGAACTGAGATTGCCAAAATGTGGCAATGGCAGGAGTCAAACATAAAGATTGTCCTTGCTGTCATCGAAGCATTGGGTTCAATACCACCCGACCTTAAAACAACATCTGGGCACTTTAGAGATACCCTACTTAGCGTATTACAAGAATCAGCTTTACTTGAAACTGCATGCATACTGCGTAAAGTACTGTCTATCTGAGGTACTTGTTGTGACTTGACAGACAGTAAAACCCCAGTTAGACAATATCTTCAGTAACGACATAGCAATATGAGACACTGTGTGAGGTCCTCAATAATAATAATAATAATAATAATAATAATAATAATAATAATAATAATAATGATAATAATAATAATAATAATAATAATAATGATAAAAATAATGATAATAATAATGATGATGATGATGATGATGATGATGACGACGACGACGATGACGACGAAGACGATGATGATGATGATGATAATAATAATAATAATAATAATAATAATAATAATAATAATAATAATAATAATAATAATA
>NC_068996.1:2839428-2840207 GCF_001194135.2 Octopus bimaculoides | reverse complement strand
TGTGTGTGTGAGTGTGTTTGTATGTCTGTGTTTGTCCCCCCACCATCGCTTGACAACCAATGCTGATGTGTTTACGTCCCCGTAACTTAGCGGTTCGGCAAAAAGAAACCGATAGAATAAGTACTAGGCTTACAAAGAATAAGTCCTGGGTCGATTTGCTCGACTAAAGGTGGTGCTCCAGCATGGCCGCAGTCAAATAACTGAAACAAGTAAAAGAGTAAAAGAGTAAAAGAATGGTATAAGCACACGCCAGAAAAGATCACAGAAAATCCGAAAGTTACCATACTATGGGATACGCCAATACAAAAAGATAGAGAAATTAAAGTCAATAGACCTGATATAGTTGTCAAAGATCATGAAGGAAAAAATGCTTTCTAATCGATGTATCGATACCAGCAGATGACAACGTTTCCCTAAAAGAAATGGAAAAACTTTCAAAATACAAAGACCTTGAAATAGGGGTAACTCGAATGTGGAATCTAAAAACAGAAACAATTCCTATCACAGTAGGCGCCTTAGGTATAATAAAAAAGATATTCAGACAAATAAATAACAAAAACACCAGGACTTACGAATATATAAAACATACAGAAAATTGCACTACTGGGCACTGCACACATCTTACGTAAAACACTTTCAATACAGTAGCCATAAGAGCATCACAGCAAACGACAGCACATACCCAAGGCGCACAGAGCTGCGATCGGTAATGAAGTGAAAGCACGTTATAAAAATAAAACTACTGAATAATAATAATAATAATAATAATAATAATAATA
>NC_068996.1:2833179-2834425 GCF_001194135.2 Octopus bimaculoides | reverse complement strand
GACAACTGACATTAGAAAGAGGAAATTTAATCTGTCTTCTTCTAAAGAAATATTTCATAAGACAGTCGCTATTGTCACAATGCTCTATCTAACAGCGCCTTCAAATATAAGATATATTACATTTCAAGCAAAAAAAACGAAACCTAAAACTAGACCTAGAAAAATAATGTTTGCTTCCCCCTCCCCTTTCTCTCTGAATGTAAAATCTAACGTAGGCAAGAAATTTCTAGTTCTTTCAGATAAGTATTTTCCAATAAACTATAAATACAGGAAGATACATATATACAAGTATGCAAATATATATATATATATATATATATATATACATGCACTCACACACACATACAACATGTATTCATATATACATACATACATAAACTCCAAGTTGTAGCTATCTTGCCCATTTAACCAGGTACGTATCATAAACTCTGTTGTCTTTGAGGTAGAAGTCACAGCAGCGTTAACTGAAAGGGAATTACATCGGTTTATGAAAGGCAATTTTAAAAGACGTTATGCAAACTACTAGTCTTCTTTCCGACAAAAGTAAAGTCACTAAGTTGGTTAGGTATGCATGTGGGTCGAAGATCAACTGCACACCCCATAGTGAAGAATAGTGGAGAAATCTACTCTGTATATAAATGGATCTAAGAAACGCAACTTAGGCGTAGCTAAAATATTTCACATTCTTCTTAGAATTCCACCACACTACTTAATTCCAGATCCTAAAATATCAACAAAATCCAAGCATATAAACAAATTTATTTTACCAAACTTGAGGACACAACCCTCTCAGTATTGAGCAGCTGTCTCGCAGACTTTGGACGTCTCTGCATTGAATTATTCTAGAGCAACTACTTTAATTATGACCTTACGTCTCAAAAGAGACGTAACTCTTATTTTCTTTTTTCTTGCTATTTTTTTTCTCCGCTTTTATTCACCCTTTATTTTCTCATTATCCTTTTTGCATCAAACTTCTCGCTTTTTCTCGTCGTATATCATGCACCAGAATCCTGATTTTCAAGAACAGACCATGTGTTCAGAGCCCGAAGATTACTTTGAGACACAAGGCACGTTATACGAACCTGCCTAACCATGTTTCTTAAAGGCAATTAATTATTTGTAGCTCTTATTTTAATACATCATACATTAAATTATATTTATCTCTCGTTGGACGAAGTACGTTTTTTGTTGATTCTACATTAACGGAACAGTGAACTGTGTGTGTTTGTGTATACACAATGTGTGT
>NC_068996.1:2832121-2832438 GCF_001194135.2 Octopus bimaculoides | reverse complement strand
GAGAGAGAGAGAGAGAGTTAAAAGGAAGAGTAAGTACGGTTAGACAGCTTTTTAAAAGCTACAAATGTTTCGATACATACAGATCCTCGTCTATACAGGATTTAAAGTTAAATTAAATTATGTAACGATTTACCTGTATAAGACCTATATGTATCTCCTCAGGCGATACTCAGTTGGTGTCTCTGTAAGCAAAGAGGAATATCTAAGACTAGAATTGGTAGCATACCATAAGAATATTACCGGCTATTTTGGGAATTCTAAGGGTGAACGAGCTCTATTTGTACAACTATCTATCTATCTCTCTCTCTCTCTCTCTC
>NC_068996.1:2826806-2832021 GCF_001194135.2 Octopus bimaculoides | reverse complement strand
TATGTCTGCGTTAATGTATAAATTATGAGTGTTTAAATTTAAATGTGTTAGAACAGAAATGTAATAATACTGAGTCAACATTTACAATTACCGAATTGTATATATAGTTATTGTTATTGTTGTCGTTGTTGTTGTCCTCGTTGTGTTATAGTAATGGTGGTGGTGGTGGTGGTGGCGGTGGTGGTTTTCTGTTTTTGCTGTTGATGAGATTTTTGCGGGGGATTGTTCCTTTTGTTCCTATTTGATGCAGTTTTTCGGTTTTTGTTTGTTTATGATGCTGTTGTTGTTATTGTTGCTGATAGCGTTGTTGTTTCTGTATTTATTGTAGATGTTAGGGTTGTTGTTGTTGATGGTGTTCTTATTGTTGTTACGCTATTTATTGTAAGTTTCTATAATTTATATATATATATATATTTTTTTTTTGCTCGTGTTCAAGGTTTGATTATACTCATAGATGTTATGGTTTTCCTTCTTTTTTTTAATTGTTATTAATGTTGTTCGTGTTATTGATGTCGTTTGTGCTGGTTTTGATTGTTGCTTGATATCGTCTTTGTCTTGTTTTTGTCTTTGTCTTGTTTTTGTCTTTGTCTTGTTTTTGTCTTTGTCTCGTTGCTGCTTTGATTTTGATTCCAGATTTTTTTTTTTTTCTTTCTTTCTTTCATACTAGTTGATACTGCCTTCGTTTCTACTGGTGACGGAAAAAACATGAAATAAAATTAGATCTTTTATTGGTTTTGTTTAGCGACGAAGCTCTACTGTCTTGTTTTCTCGTTTGACATTATCTTAATTAGAAACGACTCTTATAACCAAAGATGGTGGTTTAGATAAGGTAAGCTTGACGAAAGAAATTAAAAAACAAAAACAAAACAATAATCCCCGCTATTTTTATTGTTTCCTTTCCATGTTCAACGAATTTAGTGTGGATAAATTTGGATGACATTTCTGTTTTTCGATGCACTTTAGAATCGTGAGTTAGCATACGCACCGAGAAAAAGATGGTCGAAGTTTGAGAGGATTCTGATCCCCCACTTCCCGGAATAAAAATATCCTTTCTTGTATGTATATATGTATGTATGTATGTATGTATGTATGTATGCATGCATGTATGTATGTACGTATGTATGTATGTATGTAGGTATGTATGTATGCATGTATGTATGCATGTAGGCATGCATGTATGTATGCATGCATGTATGTATGTATGTGTGTATGTTGTATGTATGCATGTATTTATGTATGTAGGTATGTATGTATGTATGTATGTGTGTATGTATGAATGTATGTATGTATGTATGTATGTATGCATGTATGAATGTATGTATGTAGGTATGTATGTGAGCATGTACGTATGTATGTGTGCATGCATGCATGCATATATGTATGTGTGCGTGTATGTATGTATGTATGTATGTGTGTATGTATGTGTGTGTGTGTGTGTGTCCATGAATGTACGTATGTGTGCGTGTATGCATGTTTGCATGTATGCGTAACACATGCAGGTAATATATATATTTATGCATATATGTGTGTGCGCTGGCGTGTATGTGTGTGAGTGTGTGTGCGTGTGTGCGTGTGTGTATGTGTGTGTGTGTGTGCGTGCGTGTGTGTGTGTGTGTTTCTTTACTCTTTCTTCTTGTTGCTTCAGTCATTCGACTGCGGACATGCTGGTGCACTGCCTTGAAGGATTTGAGCCGAACGAATCGACCTCAGTACTAATTATTTTCAGCCTGCTACTTGATCTATCAGTCTCTTTTGCTGAAACGTAAACACACCAACACCGGTTGTCAGGCAGTGATGAGGGATTGATACAATCAAAAGGCACTTTAATGGAGTGTAGCATTAATATAATCCATTATCTGCAAAAATCCAACATATATATATATATATATATATATATATATATATATATATATATATATTTACGTGAGTATGTGTGTGTGTGTCAAAAAATGAGTTTAAAGGTATATATATAATCTTGGCAGTTACTGCTTCCTCTTAAATCGGTTTCAGTTTCACAAAAGGACCGCAACGGTCCTTTTGTGATACCTCAGCTAACAATAAATTGCTAGACTCTGATAACTTTTCTCGCTGGGTAGATCCGAGTATCCTGTTCAGGATTGCATGTTCCGTAGAGTAAGTAATAGTATTAATAGTGATAAGGAGAACGGAGATTTTCCCATCCATAATTTTATTAAGCAGTTATTTACAGCATCCTTTTCTGGACCTACGCGCGTTTCAACTGCATCGACTGCACACTGTTAGATGTGCACCGGGTTGCATATATAATAGTCTGCAGTCGATGCAGTTGAAACGCGCGTAGGTCCAGAAAAGGATGCTGTACATAACTGCTTAATAAAATTATGGATGGGAAAATCTTCGTTCTCCTTATCATTTTTAATACACATATACGCACACAAGCACACACATACACACACACACACACACACACACAAACACAAACACAAACACACACACAAAAAAATACACGTGCGCACACGCACACACATACACACATTTGACCTAATTTCAAACAACCTGTGACAACAAACTTGCAGGCATCTCAGATAGATATGGAATCAGCGTGGTCTGAGTTTTAAAAATGTGGTATTTATATCTGCAACATTTGTCGATCTGACAAAAGCGTTCGACACTGTGAGCAGAAAAGGTTTGTGGCAGATCCTAAACCGACTCGGTTGTCCCCCAAAATTCCACCATGATCATCCAGCTTCACGAAGACCAACAAGGACAAGTCCGCCTGAACAGCGACAGAACAGAGTCATCCCCTATCAACAAGGGCTGTGTCCTTGCACCAACTCGCTTCAACATTTTTTCAGCATGATGCTCAAGCAGGCCACTACAGATCTCGACGCTGAAGATGGCATTTACCTCACGTGCGTCTGAATGGCAGTCTTCTCAACCACCCGCATCTACGGGCCCACACCATCCTCAGCATCTACTGGAGTAACTACATCACCAACATTGAGGTCCTCAAGCGAGCAAAAAGAAAACTAAAACTTTGGTGCAAACGTTTCAAGATTTGCTCTTCGCAGATGATTGTGCACTTGTAGCACTCACTCTTGCAGAGGACATGCAATGGATTCTAAACAACTTCACGCACGCATCGAAGACTTTTCATCTGACCAATAACATCAAGAAAGCAGAGCTTGTCCATCAGAACATTCGTGACCATCTTCCCACTGTTGCCCCTACTGTATATATTGATGGGAAAGCATTAAAAATTGTTTTCTTTTTCACTTATCTTGGTTCCACTGTGTTCAATGATGGATAAATAAATTGAGTACAGAATCAGGAAGACTGATTCCACTTTTGGTAAGCTTTATCACAAGCATTGGAACAGCTACGACGTATCATTGAAAGTGAAAGTCAATGTTTAGAAGCCGGTGGTTTTAACAACATTGCTGAATCTGATGCTGAATTTTGGACTTTGTACTGAAAGCGCATCATTCAGCTTGACGCTTTTCATATGCGATGCTAGCGTGCTGTCTCCAACATAAAACCGAGTGACAATATTCGTAACAGGTGCTAACAAAATGCAACATATCAGATATTGAAGCCGTCCTCATCAAAATACAACTTAGATGGCCAGGCCATCTCTCACGTATGAGTAATATCAGAATTCTGAAGCAACTTCTCTTTGGCCAATTCCCAACAGGAAGGTCAGTTGGAAGGCCACTCTTGCGATACAAAGACAAACTAAAAGACAATCTGAAGTTATGCAACATTACCTATTCTCCCTGAGAAAACAAAGCATCAGAACGCTGGACTTGGCACCAGTTCATAGATTTGAGCAAAGTCGGCTCCAAAATCGAGACCAACTTTGTGCAAGCATGAAGGCATGCTGGCAAAACGTTGCTCCTCCAAATGGAAATTTTTCCTGTCATAGTGGTTTTGTGATATGAAGCAAAGTAGGCCACTCAAGGAAGCACACAGCAAATAATCCACAAGCATTCGAGGAAACTGAGTCCTCAACTTGTTCCATTTACCAAAAGGTTTGCAAAGTCTCAAGAGAAACATTCACATCCATAGAACATGATTACCGCTTTATCTTACTGAACCCGCATTTGTCGTTCACGACGAGAAAATCTATTTTCATCATATATATATATATATATATATATATATATATACATTGGAAGAGTGAATGTGTTGATAGTGTTGGTATTTTACAGACGAGAAAATAAATTTCGAACGCAGTCTATCTGTAAGAACAGCAGAGAAAAATCTCCTGCAAGTTAACACGGGATTTCTTGACAATGTAAACTTCATTTGATTAAGATATCTTTGGCCCGGCGAGTAGTTAACAGATTACCTTTCATTTGGGTAATTACTACTTCCGAGTAAACATATGTAGCCTGAATTCTATCTACTCCATTCTCTAATGATGGATGTGTGTGTGTGTGTGTGTGTGTGCATTTATGTATACAAATATATATACACACACATATACACACATATAAATGTAAAATATACATGTTTGCGTTTGTATATATACATATATGTGTGTGCACATATTTATGTAAATAAATTACACGCATACATATACAGTCAAAAGCACGCGTGCACATACACACACGTGCACGCACGCACACAAACTTACACACACACATACACACACACACAATCACACACACACACATATATATATATATATAAACTCGTTACTTTAATAATAATAATAATCCTTTCTACTATTGGTACAAGGCCTGAAATTTTGGGGTAGGGGAATAGTCAATTACACTGGTACTTATTATATCGACCTTGAAAGGATGAAAGGTAAAGTCGGCCTCGGCGGAATTTGAACTCCGAACATGACAAACTGACGAAATGCCGTTAAGCATTTTTCCCGCCGTGCTAACGATTCTACCAGCTCGCTGCCTTCATAATAATAATAATAATAATAATAATAATAATAATAATAATAATACGTGGATTCTGGAAACACTAGCCATAAACAAGGTGGCACCAATTATCATAAAATACATAGAGCACTCAATGAACAAATGGCAGACAGTGCTACAGCTCCAAACAAAAGAGGGACTTGTGAAAACGAAAACCATCCCCATTAGAAGAGGAATATTCCAGGGAGACACGCTCTCTCCACTCCTGTTCTGCCTGGCACTCACACCTCTAACAGAATTGCTAAATAGAACTGGATGCGGTTACAAATGCTATGGAAAAACAGTCAGCCACCTTC
>NC_068996.1:2819335-2824240 GCF_001194135.2 Octopus bimaculoides | reverse complement strand
TGATAAAACGATGGCAAGAAAAACCCCTACATGGTAAATACTGGGCTAAACTAAATGCAAAAGAAATAGACAGAGAAAAATCTCAGCAATGGTTGAGAAGCTCAGGACTCAAAGCAGAGACTGAAGGATTTTTAATTGTTGCATAAGACTAAAGCCTCCCCACCAGAAATTACCAAAAACATATAATGAAAAGAAACATAACAAGTAACTGTAGAATATGTAGAGATGGACAAGAAACAATAAATCATATTATCTCTGGCTGCCCAGTCCTGGCTAAGAAGGAATATATTCACAGACACGACAGAGCTGGGACCTATATACACTGGAAGCTAATCCAACACTATGGAATAACAGAAAAAAGATGGTATAAACACACACCAGAAAAGGTCACGGAAAACGAGAAAGCAACCATACTCTGTGATATGCCAATACCCACAGATAGAGAAATTAAGGCAAATAGACCAGATATAGTTGTCAAAGATCATGAAGGAAAAAAATGCTTTCTAATTGATGTATCAATATCAGCAGATGACAACGTTTCCCTAAAAGAAATGGAAAAACTTTCAAAATACAATGACCTGGAATTAGAGGTAACTCGAATGTGGAATCTAAAAACAGAAACAATTCCTATCGTAGTAGGTGCCTTAGGTATAATAAAAAAATACTCAGACAAATACATAACAAAAACACCATAACTTATAAATATATATAACATGCAGACAATTTCACTACTGGGCACTGCACACATCCTACGCAAAACACTTTCAATACAGTAACCATAAGAGCACCACAGCAAACCACAGCACATACCCAAGGCGGACAGAGCTGCGCTCGGTAGTGAAGTGAAAGCACGTTATAAAAATAAAACTACTGAACAATAATAATAATAATAATAATGATAATAATGGTTTGAAATTTTACCACAAGGGCAATAACTTTGTGGGTGGGGCGAGTCGATTATATGGACCTCAGTTTTCAATTGGTACTTATTTTATCGACTCCGAAAGGAAGAACAACAACGTCGACCTCGGCTGAATTCGAACTCAGAACGGAGCGACGGGCGAAATACCGCTAAGCATTTCGTTCAGTGTGCCTTAATAATAATAATAATAATAATAATAATAATAATAATAATAATAATAATAATAATAATGTTTTCTTTTATTTTCCACCGGGATGAAGGAGGAGTGAGAAATACAAACACAAACATAAAGTGTGGGGGTTAACATTTGATGAAATGATAAATAAATAAAAACAAAAAAGTATACTTTAAAAGAAAGAAAGTATACATATTATACGGCATTAGAAGAAAAAGTGATAGTGATGGGGTCCTCCTGATACAGGAGGACATCTAGGGATAATGAAGGAATCCTACCATCAAAGATCACCCTGAATAGCAAAGACAAGTGCCCTCGCCAATTTCTTTCCTCAGACACTCAGGGTTAGGGTTAGGGTTAGTTGCCATTTTCGCAACTTTCACCCACCTTTTGATCAATTCACTTGAGGACAGCACCTCCCACTCCACCCTCACTTACCTTTTCATATTAAACTTAAAAAAGTCGATGAGGGCTTTTCCAAAGAGGAATGTTTCTGTCTTCATTCCTTTCAGCCTCGTTCACCAAGCAGCCTATTTCGCCCCTAGTACGTCCACATTGCCGGCGTCCTTTCTCACCAGTGTTACTACACCCCGGTTAATAGCACTAGGAATTATCCCGTTCTGCTGCCAGTTGCTGTAAACGTCTGCCAAGAGGCTGCCAAATAAATCTGGCATGAATACATAGAATTCGTAGGGCAGACCATTCAAATCGATTTCAGACTTGTGCAATTGCTCATCACCTCCTGGATTTGAATGGCTGTAATCAGCTTTTCACAGAATCTCGTGTCCATTACCGAGAGCCGTAGTAGGCCGTCCAGGTACGAAGTAAAGTCCGCTACTACCGCCGACCCATCACCCTCCTCAAACAGCCGCGCAAAGTGCTGCTGGAAAGCTTCACACATCTGCTCAGAACTGAGTAGCACGTGCCCATCCTGATCTGTCAAAGACCTTATCAGGGTTTTGTTTCCACGTCGCGTCTCTACGGTTCGAGCCCATCAGACAGCTTTAGTTCCTTCGTGCTTTGGCACACGGACCTTAGCTCTGATAACGCATCCTTCATGTTTCACCTCAAAGAAATGGTCAAAGGCCATTCTCGCCGCTAACACGTCGATCGCGAGGCTTTTACTAACAGCCTCTTCTAGTCTGTTAACTAGTTCTCCCTCTAATTTCTTTCCTTCTATTGCTAAATCTTTGCTACACGCTATCGATTCTACACTAATCACTCTCTTCAAATCAATCTACCACCGCTTGCTGACTATTGCCCCCGCCAGCTGCCACTTAACTAGTTCGCTAATCCGGTCCTTGTAGTCTTTGCGAGCTGGTAAGGGCGCATTCAACTTCCAGTAATCGGGTTCCTGTCTACTGGTCCTATCTAAATCGACTGTGCATATCACAAATTTGCGATCTGTGTAGCCGACCAATTTAAACTGAGGACAACCTATGCTCTCCCTATTCTCTAACCTAACAAATACTCTGTCTAAATACACTGTAGATGACCCGCTGTGGTTGCTTCTTGTCCACACTGGTGTATCAGAGAAATCCAGTCGGTACCTGTCAGAAAGCTGAAAAGTTCTGAGCAGGTTTTCGAGGATTCTACACCTCCTTCTGCTATGTACTAAACCCACACAGTCCTACCGTGCGTCCAAAATTCTATTCCAATCCCTGTTGGGGCATAAACCGCCACCAGTCAAAAGGCGCCACCTTCGCTGGCGTTCACGTTCAGGACCACCACTCTATCATCCAAGTCCAGGAAGATAGACTGTACTTGGAGATATAGGGATGTTTGGAGTAGCATTGCTACACAGCCACCCGTCCCCGATAGACCACAAGATGAGAATACCTCGTAGTCCTCAAAAATGGATGTTAGAGCGTGTTTTCTGGAGATTCTTGTTTCACTAATGGCAGCTACATCCAAATCAAGTGACCTGAGATCGTTGAGCAAGTGACCTTGCTTCCAAGCTGATCCCAGGCCACGCACATTCACACACCCCATCCTCATCACAGCCATGCTAGTCGAAGAAAGAAAATGAGGAAGTTACTCATCTTGATTTTGGAGAAGCCTGGAAATTCTGGGCCTTTCGACTCGCGAAAATGTTTTAAAAGCCCTTCCAACAGCCTTTCATCAACCGATTTTTTAAAAATACCCACACTACATTGGAATTTTTCTTTTATGGCTTTATAAACGTCGTCAGACGTTTTAATTAAAAGTCTGTCCTTCGGGATTTTGAGGATGATATTGTCAAATTCCTTTCCCTTTGTCTCTATTTTGTTTTTGTTTTGACTTATGAAATCCATCAATTCATGGAAATTGATGGATACATTTCGTCTACAGTCTGATGAATATTCTTGTTTTTGAAGTTCCGTAATTGGTTGTTTTTGTGATTTCATGCTGTTGTTGGTGATGTTGCTGTTTTTGAAGTTGCTGTTTTGTTCTTTTGTTTTTGTTGGAGTGATAGTGAATTGTGATGCTGTTGTGGTTTCTATATATCATTTTGTTGAGTTCTCGGAATAGGTCTATGTACTCTCCTCCTCTTTCGCCGAACCCTTTTATCACAGTGATCCATTGTTCAGCTCTTGTTTCTCTGTCATTGCAGCTGATGTTGGTTTGGGAGGAAGAGCATTCAGAAGAAGCTTGCTTTTCCGTGGCTACCGGTGGCAGACTCCTTCTTTGTCTAGGTTTGGGTGTGGTTGTGGGCGTGGGTGTAGGAGTCCTGAGCACTTTTTTTCACGATATTGCGTTTGTGTTGTTTGTAGCGATGGCAGCAGTGGGAGTTTAGATTTTCTTGTTTCAAGGCAGAAAGCTCCACATATGTGACATCTTGACTTCCTACCCTCCACTAACCCTGACAAGGAGGTCGGTTAGATTGGGCAGCTGGTCGATATGGTCTTGCTTACATTGTAAGGTCAGTTCCATACTTATATCTGACTAGTTTTGCTTAAGTATTTTCTTGACTTCCAAGATTGTCACTTCGTCTTCTTCTAAACCTGCCAAAACGGCCGCCACTAACCAGATGTTGGATATT
This sequence comes from Octopus bimaculoides, assembly GCF_001194135.2. Taxonomy (NCBI): domain Eukaryota; kingdom Metazoa; phylum Mollusca; class Cephalopoda; order Octopoda; family Octopodidae; genus Octopus; species Octopus bimaculoides. The sequence continues at coordinate 2,820,121 of NC_068996.1, read as the reverse complement.
TCTGGCAACACATTCAACACCCTAACCTTAGCAAGGCGTTGGCCGCGATAGCTGGGGATTAAGAAGTTTTCATTCCACAAATTGGTCACAGAATGACACCTAGCTTCTTCTTCCGTCCCAAAACTCACCTCAATAGTCGCAAACTTCTTTCCTCGAGTGATGTGGGTTTTGTTCCCACAAGAACGCATGGAATTTTTATATTTGGCTCTCAGGAGCATTTTCCACCCGGCATGATTTAACTCAGATGCAGCGGTATTCTCTATCACGTCGGATAGAGGGTTTACGGTTACATTTTCCCCATTCTTTTTAACAGTTTTCCTCGCCATTTCTAAATCTTTCTCATTTATGCAGAAATTGTCCAAATTTCTCGCAACTATTACAAAAGAAATTGCAGCAGAGGCAGGGATAGCAATGGTGATATTCACATTTCTTCACAAATGTTTTCACTTTTCTTTTCTCACTTTGTTCCTTCCACGCATTTTCGATCGAATCTCCTGCGAGTTTAACATAGGATCACTTGACGACAGTGTAAACTTCATTTGATTAAGGTATCTTTGGCTCGACCAGGATCTAGCGCATTACCCCTCATTTGGGTAATTACTACTTCCGAGTTTCTGCTAGCTATGAAACATATCCAGTCTGGATTTTATCTACTCCATTCCATAATTTTGAATTTTTATTCGCATTCACAGGAACCCCAGGGAATAACAGTGAACTATAAAATATTTTTTTTTCGGTTATCGAACTTCGATATGGGAAAAAATTACAACCTTCAATGTCAATAAA
>NC_068996.1:2809335-2816835 GCF_001194135.2 Octopus bimaculoides | reverse complement strand
GATAGTAACACTGTAACTGTGGAAAATTCTTGGTAACTTTAGTAGCAGCAAGGATAACACTAATGCCCATGTAATTAGTGAATATGACACATCTCTCCCATAACTCTCATACTACTATTTCTACATTATCAAGCAATACCTCTAAGGTTAAGGATTATAATACTGATTTCATATCATCTTCCTAGCCTCAAAAGCCTCAGTTTGGAATAAATACTACCCAAGACAATGGTTATTGATTAGGTCCACCTATTGGCTATAATCATAGGCTCAACTTTCTTCTCCCTGGTAAGCAAAAGGCCTCCTAACTCCATAATAGAGATGTTCCCACTTCTATTCCCATCCCAGGGATAAATGATTGCACTGACAGAGCACAATCCCACTTGCAATCAGAAAACCTGTGATTGTCAAGTCTCCTAATTCTGTCCATTAAGTGGTATATAAATGTTTGGTTACAACTCCATATTCTTACCATGTTAGGGTTTACATATGGGGTACAATCGACTTCAAGTGATGCTATTTGACTTATCTGAGCTCCTTCTCTTTCCCTAGCCACCTACATACACCACCTGAAGTCCCAGGGTATACTTTATACATACCTTATCCTGACCTATAGCTTGTGGTGGAGTCCCATGCAATGCTAATCTTCAAATTTGTAAAATGTTGTCAGGAATTGCTCACAGTACTCTGCCAAAATGAAACCTTTTAACTCATTTGATTCTCTGATGTAATATTCTTTTACAAATACAAATTGTATTGCACCTTTGTTCCATTATGTCAAGTTATTTTCTCTCCACCTACTTTAACTCCCTTTCCTTTTTACTTAATCTCTATTACCTCTGAAATTTTTGACCATTTTATTGTCAGAGCTCAACTACTTTGACCCTGCTCCAGGTGAACTGACTACAATTTCCTTTGGCCAGTTAATTATCTAATTGTCTTTATATCTGGTCTTTTTCTGGCCATTCTTCATCCTGTCTTCTTAACTACTCTTCTCTCTCTCTCTCATTATTCCTGTCTGCTTCCTCCAGCCCTCTTCCTCTCTCTTCTCTTTAAACCTTTATATTTATAACAATTTCATCCAGACTTGTCACTGGTCACATCCTTATGGCATCATGCACATATCACTTACGAATATGGTTATCACATGAGTTTGGTCTCTTGAAACTGTTGAGATAAGACATTACATCATGTTATCCATATATATTCTTTCTATGTTTAATAATAATGCATTTTGTGGTCCATGCAAATACATGTCAAACCTAATTTTATCACTACCTCCATAACACCTCGATTTTTACAGCCATTTTTGATGCTATGGGCCTAACCCAGGTTATGGAAGCTGGAATTTAAGTTCACTTTCACTTAAGTACTAATCTGTGTTATTTATACTGAGTTTATTTAGCTCTTGCCCATTCTATACATACACATACACACACACACACATATATATAATATACATTTGCATGTGTATGTGTATGTGCACATAAGTGTATGTATATAAAATAGAAGAGTGTCTCAGAAACCTGATTGATGAAAGCAAGAACTAATGTAATGGTATCTGTCTTGTATTATGGAGGCGATAAGAATAACACGTTTGAGAAAATCTTAATGTTAAGAAAGATTCAGAGAGGAATCTGGGAAAGACAATATTAACAACAATATTAACAACAATATTAACTGCAACTGTAACACAAAGAAAAATATTTACAAAAATTAATGGAAAAAACAAAAGAAACTATGCAAAATTTGAATTCCATATCGTAAATCTATAATATATGTGTGTGCATGCATATATACACATGCACATACATAAATGCATGCATACTTACACATACACACATACATATGCATGCATACATATATACACATACGTAATATGCACACACATACATGCATAATACATACATATACACACATCCACCCATCCATACATACAAGCATGCATACTTACATACACACATACATAGATATACATATGCATGCATATACACACATATATAATAAATGCACACATATGTAACAGATACATACACACATACATAACACTTGCATACATACATATATACATACATATATACAATCATACACACACATACAAACATACATACACACACATGCATACATATATACAAACACATACATATGCATACACAGTCATATATATGTACAAACATATATGTACATGCATACATACACACATACATACACATACACATGCATGCATATACACATACATACATGCATACATATATACAATCATACACACATACAAAATACATATACACACATACACATGCATGCACACATACATACATGCATACATATGTACAAACATATACATACATACAAACATACATACATACACACATACATTTGTACAAACATATACGCACATACATGCATACATATATGCACATACAAAAGTATATTCTGCATGTGTGTGCATATGTGCATCAATGTTTGTGTGTCTGCGTAAACATATATAAATATTGGTTTACTGGATGCATATTTGTATAGCTGTCATGTTTGTTTGTATTTTGATGTATTTTGTATAGCACTTTACAATTATTTTATTAATATATTTTCTGCTTTTAGATGTATTTCATTTCATGTTGTTTCCAGAATTTTATGCCCTTTAGTATTTTCACATCAAGCTTACATCTATATCATAAACAGACAGTTTCTACAACTGTACGAGAAAGCTGTCCAACTAAAAGAAAATATTTAAAAAACAAAAAAAAAAACTGCTACAATAGTGACAACTGCGACGGCCACAACAATGACAACAACTACTACTACTACTACTACTATTACTACTACTACAACGACAATGATCAGCATTTCCACATCAGAACCATGAATAACAACAATATGAGCCTTTATGTGGTCACTGCCTCTGACAGAAATTGCAGCAAAATTACATCTAAGTGGCATCTTTTGATACCAAACTGTCCAAGACCACCTATGGATCTTTGACACAAATTTCCTATTTTAAAGTGAACTAGATCAAAAAATTGCATAAAAATTTGTTCCAAACTCCATCTTAATAATCGTTATTCATTATTACCAAAATTAATTAAAACAAAGGCGGTATATTTTAACAGGAATTTGGTAACAAAGAGATTAAATAATGACTAGACAACCCTACAAAACTGGAATAACAAGAGGCTGGAATAGCATAGATCATAAGTGTGTTCTATGAATATTTATCTGGAGCAAAACAACGCCATCAACAATGACAAAAACATGCATAGAATTATTGACAACATGTATAACAATTCAGGAAGATACATCAGCATCATGAGCATTAAGAAACAGCAATGAGAACAACAACAACATCAATAACACTATAAAGTTATTTGCATCAACACCAACAACAATAGTAACAGCTTCAATAATGATAGTAAAGTAAATTTATAAACAGAAAAGCCAGTTGAGAGGAGAGCAAGAAAAAGAAGACTGTATCTTTCTTTGAAAGAGCATTGAGTGAGGTGTAACAACATATCTCTACAATATATATCTATATATGATGTGATAAAGAAATTATGCTGTCTTTGTTGACTTTAATAAAGGCTTTTGATTCTGTCGATCATGATGTTCAGTGTAGTCAGTGTTGAAGAAGACTGAGATTTCAAATAAGATGCCCAAATCAAACAAAAACATACAACCATCCGTTAAATCAGATGGCGTTTCATCAGATCCTTTTCATGTAAAAAAAGATGGGACATTGCAGAGATACATAATTGCCCCTGTGTTTTTTTTTGTTTTGTTTTTTGCTTTGTTTTTCTATTTACTTTTCACTGATGTTAAAGTATGCCTTCAAAGACTGTAATAATGGCGTTTTGTTTGAATTTAGAACACCAAGTGGGCTTTTAGCATGTTACTAAAGCAATAGGTAAGCAATGTGGGTGGTCGATGTAGAAGGTCCAATACATGTGCTTTTGTGAAACAGGAGAAATAAATTCAGAAGGAAATTGTGATTTATTTAGTAGTAGAACAAGTGCTGAGAAGTAGCAAGATATGAGACCTGTAGGTGTATGATGTATGTGAGTCTAGGAAGCCGAATAAACTTAGATTTTTAAAAATGGTTTATTAAAAAGCTTATTAGAAAAGGATCTGATGAAATGCCATCTGATTTAACAGATGGTTGTATGACAAGCTAGCAGTGGGAAGTTGGTATGAGCAAGCTGGGATGAGAATGAACTCCCCATGATATAGATAGCATTATGTTGAAATGGACAGACGGTAAATGTGCTTGCAGCGCTAAGTTGGTATAAGAAACGAGGATCTGTTCATAATGAAGAAATGATGTTAATCATCTTGTGTCCTTCTGCTGACTGACCACTAACTAACCAAAGATGCAATTAGCGCTGGATGCCTGCAGTTTGTATTAATACAAGGCAAGCTCTGGTTTGCTGAAGTTGCCATAGCACAACTGTGCTAATACACGACAACAAACTAGGGTTTCCTGACTTGATACAGGCTCTTCAATCACCAAAAATTTTAGGCAAAAACCTTTAGAAGAACGGAATTGTTTTTAGATTTCTTGCTTGTAGATGTGGCCTTGGTAGTTAATTCTTTCGAGGAAGTACAAGAAGTTGAAAGCTGGTTTTCCTCTGCGTTTGGCCCATAAGTGGAAAAAAGACACAAGTCATGTACCAACCCTAACCACCAAAATCAATGCCTATCCAAACAAAAGACATAACACTACCTAAGCCCTAATACCGTGCACTATCGCATCAAATTCTTGTAGACAACAAGCCTCTAAAGTATGCAAGGTTCTTCTCATATTAATGAAGTAAAACCAATTCAAGCGCTTCATTAGATGATGAATATAAATACTTATCCTAAAAACCAGAACATGATCAAGAATAAACACCAATTCTAAAGACAAAAGTTAATGATTTTATTTAAAACTTTTCAGAATTTCAGAATTTGCAGGCTTTCTTTTTCTTTTGAATGGGTATGTGTGTGTATGATTGTCTAGTAAAGGAAAGATAAATATAAACTGCCTGTATGTGTATGCGTGTAGGTCTGTGTGTATGAGTGAGTCAGTACATATGGCCATTTCTTGTAAATCAAATTCTAGTCTGCTGCCACCTTTGCAGTCTTTTAAGCAATTTACCATTATTAAATTATTTTTTTTATCTTTTGCAGCTGAGATAATTTTTTCTTTCTTTTTTTTTTTTTGAGACTGCCAGACTACAGTTATTCCTCTTCCATCTTTCTCCCTACCCTTATTTTACTAATAAAATACAGTAGCCTTCTTTCTCTTAATAAAAAAAACCACTTCTCAGAATTGTCAACCTGCTAATGTTGGTAAAAACTAACAGATTAAATTAATATTTTCTTCTGAAGATTTGGTGTTTAAATATGATTTATGCAATTGAGCACGTAATAATTATAGCACAACATACTAGTACACACTAGTAAAACATGTGTAAAGACCACATAATCTAAGTTGAACCATTTCTTCTGTTTTATTCTGCACTCATATATATGTATTCATGTGTGCATATGTATGTGTGTAGTAGTCACACACACACACACACACACACACATGCACACACACACATACACACACACACGTACACACACACACACACACACACACAAGCGTGCATACAATTAGATAGTTTTTCGCTTAGTATAACTACAGGCTTTGTCTAATTTAATTTCGCTATCCTATATTACAAATTATTTTTCTTCGGAATAACATTGATCAAATGATTGAATCGGTCAACATTGATCCAACACCTTTTACCCTTATGACTGTCCTACCTCAATTTATCACTCACCTGTTTTTCCTTCTTTTTCTTTATGTTTTGTTTTTATTTATTTATTTCAAATCGCCAAGGTATGATCTGAGGAATATTTAGCTGTATTGTCATGCATATTATATAGCAACATAAGGGCCACCTCGTTGACTTTTGGATTTTTGCTGTTGCATACTTGAGGTTAGCTATGACTGAAGAGCCTTAAGTTCATAACCTTCCAGTTCTGAGAATTCTGCCTTTTATTTTAAATTTTTCCGTCAGTTTTTATGCAAACTCATGCTTCTTCTTTCTTTTTTTTTTTGTTTTTCTTAAATGGTTGGATGAATGAGGTGTATGATATGAAGAAGAATTGATAGCTATCTCTCACAGATATAGTGACTACTGCATTGATGTTGTCTTTAATATCATAGGCTGATAAGCAGAATTGCAGAATTGGTACAGAACAAGTCAACGATATTTAGTTATGATCTCAGTTCACATCATACTCATGTCAACTTTAATAAACACCTGTCTGCAGCAGATAAAATATAGTCAGAGCTAAATTAATTGCCAAAATGCAACTCACAGATTTTAAAGTCTTGCACATTAGCAGAATCAGAAGGGATCATGTCAGAAAATATTGTGGAAAAGGGAACCAAATTAATATCCCAAAAGAGAGATCAGTAGTCCAGCAGATGTGATTATCTTGTCAATAACTGAGGAAAAAGTGAATATTTACAGGGAACTAAAAAACCTGCAATTTCAGGTTAAGTCGATTACATTGACCACACTGCTCAACTGACACTTCTTTTATTGACCCTGGGAAAATGAAAGGAAAAGTCGACCTTGGCAGAATTTGAAATCAGAACATGGAGATGGATGAAATACTGCTAAGCATTTCATCTGGTGTGCTAATAATTCTACATATCAGAAAATATTAACATGAGGTAACATTTGTTTTAGGTTCTTTTCCTCCTTTTTGTGTTATTACTTTTTCCATCTTCTTTTTGTTTATTCTTCCTTTGAGACTCTTCTTTCACGTTTGCACTATTTATTTCTCGCGTTTTATATAATAGATTTAACGAATTGTATATCTCCTGTAATTTCCTTAATGTTCAATCAAATTTAGAATAAGAAATAATTGTGTTAAATATTCTTTGCAGTTCATTAAAAAAACATAATCAAGCGAGTACAGGAAAAAAAAAATGTTATCAAGGGAAGTAACTTTTTCTGTATTTGTCTCCCTTACATTCTGATTTTTTTTTTTTTTTTCATGTTGGAATTTTTTCATGCAATTAATTTCTTTCTTTTAGTTTTATCTAGATTTAAAGTTTCTTATTTTATCTATCTCTCCATCTCTCTATATATTTATTTAACTTAAAAAAAGATATTGTAAATTTACTAAGATTTATATTTTTATTAGGAATTAATGTTTTTTTTATCATTAAATAGATTTCTTTTTGAATAATGTTTTTGTTAACTCTCAGAAAAGCAAAATATGATGTTTCAGAAGGTTAACAGAGTATTTATAGGGACTTAGAAAGAGGAAAGGATTTCTTTTGTGATGTTTCTGTCTTTTATAAATACATCAGTCATGTGCTCCAGCCTGACCACTGTCCCATGGCTGAAGCTCGTTGATGGATAAAAGAATAAGAGAATGCACACGCACACACACAGACACACACACACAAAGGTGCACACGCACACACACACACACACAAAGGTGCACACGCACACACACACA
>NC_068996.1:2802377-2809187 GCF_001194135.2 Octopus bimaculoides | reverse complement strand
CCCCCCCCCCATGTTAAACTGAGGTAATGAGACTTCATATGAAGTTAAAATAATTGATTCAATAGTAAAATTTTAAAAATTCATGCAAAATAATTATAATAATGAAACCAGAACACAATCGGGATTTTAATATATAACACAGGATTTCAAGACAGGTTGCCTCTGGGAGCTGCTCCATACTAGGTCACTATCAGAACTAGAGCAGAAGTTTCAGGTGTGGAAGCAAGGATTAGAATCGAAGGGCCTTAGAATCAACCTAGCTAAAACCAACGTCCTAATAAGTAGAAAGGTAGACAAACCACAAACCCCTTCAGTTAGATGGCCCTGCTCAATCTATCGAAAAGGCGTAGGTAGAAACTCCATAAGATGTACCCGGTGTAAGCTATGGACCCATAAGAGGTGCAGTAATATCAAAGGGAGGCTAACTAGGAAGTTAGTTTTTGTATGTGGCAGATGCTCAGGAGCAATAAACACTGAAAATGTGCAGAAAACAACTTCTGTCTCATTCCAGGGAGAAAAACTAGAAGTAGTTGATAGCTTCCGTTACCTAGGTGACCAAGTCAGTAGCGGGGAAGGGTGTACTGAAAGTGTAGCTGCTAGAATAAGAATAGCCTGGGCAAAGTTCAGAGAGCTCTTACCTCTGCTGGTGACAAAGGGCCTCTCACTCAGAGTAAAAGGCAGACTGTATGATGCATGTGTACGAACAGCCATGCTACATGGCAGTGAAACATGGGCCGTGACTGCTGAGGACATGCATAAGCTTGAAAGGAATGAAGCCAGTATGCTCCGATGGATGTGTAATGTCAGTGTGCATACTTGAGAGAGTGTAAGTACCTTGAGAGAAAAGTTGGACCTAAGAAGCATCAGTTGTGGTGTGCAAGAGACGATTGCACTGGTGTGTTCATGTGGTGAGAATGGATGAGGATAGCTATGTGAAAAAGTGCCACAGCCTAGCGGTTGAGGGAACCCATGGAAGAGGCAGGCCCAGGAAGACCTGGGATGAGGTGGTGAAGCACGACCTCCAAACATTAGGCCTCACCGAGGCAATGACTAGTGACCGAGACCTTTGGAAATCTGCTGTGCATGAGAAGACCCAGCAAGACAAGTGAGACCATAACTACAGGGGTGTAGCCAGCCCACTTATGCGTACCATTCCTTCTTTGGACACAAAACCCTGCTTGCAAAGACCTGTTGAAGCAAGTGAAATCGAAATCAAAATTGAACCAAATTCGATCACTGGCACCCATGTCAACCTTCCTTCATTGGACACTAAACTCTGCTTGCGAAGACCTGTTGCTGCAAGTCAGATCGAAACTGAACTAAATTTGATGACTGGCACTCGTGCCAGTGAAGCAATAACAGCACCATCCGAGCAGGATCACTGCCAGAGCAGCGGTCTTGCTCTCATGCTGGTGGCACAAGAAAAGCACCATTTGAGCATGATCATTTCCAGCTTTGCCTTACTGGCACCTGTGCCAGTGGCATGTGAACAAAACATTGGACTGACACCTGTGCAGGTGGCATGTAAAAAACACCATTTGAGCGTGGCCGTTGCCAGCATCGCCTGACTGACCCTTGTGCTGGTGGCATGTAAAAAGCACCCACTTCACTCTCGGAGTGGTTGGCATTAGGAAGGGCATCCAGCTGTAGAAACTCTGCCAGATCAGATTAGAGCCTGGTGTAGCCACCTGTTCACCAGTCCCCAGTCAAATCGTCCAACCCATGCTAGCATGGAAAGAGTATGTTAAACAATGATGATGATGATGATGATTTAAAAGGTAAATTCAGCTTTTATTGTACATGAGCATATACACACACAGTTATGTGTACATGTGTGTGTGTGTGTGTGTATGTGTGTCCATGTATACTGGTGTCCGGTGTTATACAAAGTATTAAGTTGATACTTTCACATTCAAAAGATAACTTGACCAATATGTTTAAGAGCTAAGTACTAGAAGTGATCAACTAAAGAGAAGCCTCAGATGGTGGTGCTACATCATGGCCATAGTAAATGACTATGCAACCAATAACAGAAAAGTGTGTGTGTGCATGCGTGCATGCATGCATGTGTGTGTGTGTGTGTGTGTGTGTGTGTGTGTGTGTGTGTGTGTGTGTGTGTGTGTGTGTGTGTGTGTGTGTGTGTGTTCCATACGTACTTGTGATTTTCTGCATGTTTCCAGCACAGGATTCTCAAATGGAGAATCCGTAGAGTCTTTTATGAATTTTCCTTGTAACTGATTGTAATTGAAGAAAGCAGATTGGTTTACTTTGTTCTTTCTTGGAGAACTTTGGAATTTCTAGGTTTTTGTGCAGATCTGTTGTTAGACACATATGATAATAAGTAAGGCAAAAAGCTAGATCCTGAACATTAAAACTGTAGCTTTTCCCCTTCCCTGTAAATATTCACAATACCTCAGTTAATGACAAAACAGTAATCACATCTGCTGGGCTACTGATCTCTCTTTCAGGGCATTAATTTGGCTCCCTTTTCCACAAACTAAATCTGGTCTGCAGCATTGACATAGGGATTACATTTGTGTTTTTAATGGAATGTTCCACCAATATTTTTTATTCTTAAAAGTGAAGATACATTCTGATTCATATGTGCAGTTAAAAATGGCCATCAGAACAATCTTTCCTGCACATAGCATTGCAGACGGTTTTAAATGCAGTGTTGTTGCTCTTACACTAATAGTATATTGTGGACATTTATGGATAGCTGTTGATAACTGATGATATCTGATGATGATACAGGTGATATCTTCAACACTAGTATACCACAGTCATCATATTCTCTAACCCAACATGGACGTTTAAAGACATCTTTTTCTCTCTTGTTGATCAAATATTTAGTTGCTATCTCTAGTTCATAGATAGCAAAGATGTAGCTTTCTAGGTGAGTTGTTCTATAACTATCACAAGCCAAGGAGAGACAGCTGTTTCTGTCAATGCTGTTGACATTTTCCAGCTCACTGGTTATGCACCCATGCATAACTTTCTACTAATATGAGTATTTCCATGTTCTTCAGTCCAGTCACCCTTATTTCACAAAGAAACAGATGTACACTCTGAGTATTTATTTGGTTCTTCACCAAACCCCACAATGTTATTATTTTTACTGTTACATGCACACACATTTACCCATTTACTTTTCGGTATGTATCATCTAAGTGATACAACAAAGTGGTGCTCAGAGGTGGCTGAACTGATTTCACCCCTCTGCTATGGTGGTGGTGGTAGTAGTAGTAGTAGTAGTAGTAGTGGTAGTAGTAGTAGTAGTAGTAGTAGTAGTAGTAGTAGTAGTAGTAGTAGTTGTTGTTGTTGTTGTTGTTGTTTCTACTCAATCACAGTGAGTGGATAAGCAAATCAAAAGGCATAAAATGGTATGTTTCATGAGCATTTTCTCTCTCCCCTCTTTCCATTTCTACTTCAACCCTTTATATATTGAGTTCAATTATGCCAAACTAGGATGCAAGACGGTAAGTCACCTTTTCTATATGCTAAAAATGATAGCGAGCTAGTAAGGCTTCTCAAAACAGTAAACAACTTTAGTGGACTTTGTCATAGAAAATTGGGTAAAGATAACACTTGAGAATGGTAGAGTTACCCTCACGTCTTTCATTGATCTTGTCATATCAACTACAACTAAGAAACTTGAACAAGAGAAAACCTATTAAGTGCCTTGTTGTCAATGAAGGTAGGAGAATACTACAGTCTTAATTGAAAGAAAAGATTAAAAATAGATATCACAAAAGAATAAGAATTATCCTTAGAAGTTATCTTAATTCATAAAACGGATTTATGGTAATAAATAGTCCAGTAGCACCAGCTTCAACATAATTAATTGCACACTGCAAGACATCAAAAAGGTGGATATGAAAACCAGAAAACTCCTCACATGATACAATATGTACCATCTTAAAGGTGACACTGGATGTCTATGCTTCTCTTGGAATGATTTTACAATTAACTGGATGATGATCTTGGTTAAAAACCATGAAAAAGAGTCTAAGTACTTTGTCATAAAATAGACTAAAAAAGTTTTAAATGACTTCAATTTAGGAAATAAGGACATTAAGGCCAAAGAAATTTCACCAAACTGACCTACAAAAATAATCAAAACAAAATCAAAAGAGAAGGGATTGAAATAAGCAAAGCAATGTTGGCAAGATAAGCCCTCACATACACTAACAAAAATGGTGACAAATTTCTCACCCATCATTATCTTTTTGGTCTTATAATTTATGTTTCAAAGCTCAGGAAGGCAGCAGAATATTTTATTAGAGAGATCACCCATGTCTTTACTAAGAGTAATTATTATTATTGTTTTAATTCTCAGAGCTCTAATTCTTGTTTGCTCTGGTTGATTCTGTATGAGCGGACAGCAGTCTGTTGTCAGAGATCACTTCTGCGAATTATAATCTATAATAATTGGTTGTTAATTATCATGGAAGACATTCAACACAAGAGTATCAATCTCAAAATCCTATCCGTCCCCAGCAGAGTGGGGACTTGTTCTGCTCTCATGTCAGTTCTGATTTCTCGAATTTGTTTGTTAGCACTCTGAGTGCCCCTACAACTACTGGGTTGGCAGACATTCTCCTCATAGTCCACATTCTTGCAATTTTGTCTTTTAGCAGTCTGTGATTTTCAATATTTTCTAGTTTTTTGTTACTTATGCGTGCATCCCCAAGTATTGCAATATCTATAATCTTGTTTCCCTGTTTCCTTTTATCTACCACAACAATATCTGGTCTCCAAGCATTGATTAGGGAGTCACATTGCATTGTTAAATCCCACAGTATCTTATGTTCCTTGTTCTCGGTGATTCCTTCTGGCTCATGTTCATACCATTTCTGTGCTCTGTTCAGGCCGTACTTTTCACATAGTCTCCAGTGAACAAATTTAGCCACATTATTGGACCTCTTTTTGTAGAGTTTTTGGGCCAGCTTGTTATACTCACTCGCAATATGTGAGTTTGTTTCATTTCTACTGCCACATCCTACAAAGGGGTCATTCACTGCTCTTATCTATTTTGAACTTGCGTAATTAGTTCTCATGCTTGTTCTTGGGCACTGTATATCACTGTCTCAGTGCATCCTTTCAGGTCACTTTTTCTTGGTCACCTCCCAGTACTGTTCTTATTTTTTCCTTTGATTTTTCTGAGATATTGTCCATGCAGTGATTTCATTTTTTTTTATTCCAATTGTTTATTCATTCTTCATCTTGTTTCTTAATTGTTTGTGGCTGCATCACATTTTCAGCAGGTGTAGTATTATTAATTCTAACAGTGACAGGCAAGGATTCACTCTGCTGTTTGATGTACCATCCCAGACTGTTCTTCTTGTTGACAGTGCAGATCCTGTATGTTCTGTGGCCTCTTCCACCTGTGTTCCTAGGCACATACAACCTGTCAATACTGCTTTTTGGTCGTAGTTCCTTATTAATTATTATCACTTTTCTGGTTTTCCTGTTCATTTCCTCAAGCTCCTTCATTGTTCACCTAACAACACCTGTGCCATATTGCATTAAGGAAACAGCCCATGTGTTCATTGCACTGATCTTGCTTTTTCCATCAAGCCAAATTCTCATAATTAATTTGGTTCCTCTGGGTTATTCTCACCTAAAACTTTCCTTCATTTCACTTTCCTTGATTTTGTTATATTCCAAAATACCCAGATATTTATGTCCATCAGTCTCAAATCCTTGATTTTCTCACTGTTGGGTATCTCTACACTATTAGACGACACTACTTTGTGTTTTTTGTTTTATAGGCATCCCACACTTTTTGTCCCAAATTCCATTGTAATATCCTTGTTGAATATCTGCACTGTTGAAGCTAGGCCATTTATTTCATGTTCAGTCTTCCCAAAGACCTTTAATTCATCCATAGATAAAAGATTTAATTATCCCAATATTACACTCAGTAGTATCTGTGTGAGGGGTATCATACAAATTACAGACACCAATGGCAATAGACTATCTCCTTGAGATATGCCTCTCTTGATGTTAGCCATCTCCAAAAATTTTCCACATGAAGTTAACTCTGTATTCCAGTTTTTCCTTGATCTCCTAAAAAAATTTGATATGTTATCAGACACCTGTACCAGCTCAAGACTTTCTAAAATCCAGGAATGGGGGACCAAGTCATATGCTTTCTTATAATCTATCCACGCCATAGCTATGCCCAGATTAGTAAGTCTTTTATGGCAGTCGTTCAGTAACATTCTGTCTGGTCTTTTGTCCCTTGAATTTTCCTTCTGCATCCCTTCTGTTCCACTGGCAGTTTGTCATTCATTTCCAGGAAATTATACACATAACTACATATTATTCTTGTTATTATTATTTCACACTATTATTGTTATTGAAGCTATGAACTGGCAGAATCATTAGAACTGAAATTTCATCTGTCTGAGATCAAATACTGCAGTGGTTAACTTTACCTTTCATGTTTGACAGGGGTCAATAAAATAAGTACCAGTTGATTACTGGTTTTGATGTAATTGATTATTCCTCTCCCACCAAAATTTCAGGCTCTGTGCCAAAATTTGAAGCCATTATTATTATTATTATTATTATTATTATTATTATTATTATTATTATTATTATTATTATTATTTTATGTTTGACTTTTGTTTTGCATTTGTACAAGTTGGATCCAAGTCTCACCCAGAGACCTCAAGAGACAACAAGTTAGAAGTTCATGTAGGTGTTATGCCTAGGGTACCATATATTTGGATTTGTACAGTTTTGTTCAAGTGAATGTTTAAGAAACCATAAGAAAATTATGTGTTTTCTTTAAAATTTGAG
>NC_068996.1:2791757-2798224 GCF_001194135.2 Octopus bimaculoides | reverse complement strand
AAAGTTTTGGTTTTGCTTCGTTTGTGATATGTGTTTTCGTATGCGTGAGTGTGTCCTGTGATTTTCACGTAGTTGTGTAAACATTGAGATGCATGTGTAGTTCTATGGGTATCAAAACGTATATATCATTGTGTACACGTTCGAGTGTATGCGTAATTATTCAATATATGTACTTACTATTTTGTTCCGTTTCTTTTTTATATAGTTTGTAAACTTTCCAGTGTTGGTTTTGCGTGTGTGATCGCACGTGTTTCATTGAGACATCGTGCATAGGAGGTCCTGTGCTTTGTATTGCAGTGAAATTTCATTTTTTAAGAATAAAAAATTTTTTTTTTTTAAATTATCTTCTTTAAAAGACCGCTTCCTTCAAATCTTCCACCTGTTCTGTTGCCTAATTCCATCGATGTTATTGGATTAGATATGTTTTTGTATAGGGAGCCCGGTGTAGCACATCCATGTTGTTATTCAGTCCGGTGCTGCTCCTTCAGCCCGGTGCTTATTATTATCATTATTATTATTATTATTGAGTGAGAGAACAACACATACCATCAAAGTGATACTGGGGTGCAAATATGAGTCCATCATGACTACATCTGATAAGGGTATACCGGGCACATGCATCACGACCATATGTGCGTGAAATGGTGATCTCATATGAAGATAAACTGCGCATGACCTTGCAGGTGGGGCCCAGTTAGAATTTTCTTCAGGTCAAGTAGCCCTTCCTGCTCAAAAGGTCCCTGAATAAGGTTTGTTTAAGGATGTTGAGCAAAACACCCATGATTCCAAGGGTGAATTTTTCAAACCCCAAAGAATTCCTCTCAACACATGGCTATGATGCTCTCTCACTACTTCTCGTGATCAGAGATGCACATATCGTCAATCACCAAGGGACTTGCTCAACTGGTTAAGGTCAAACAACTGACAAGCAAATCTGTGGTATTAAGCAGAATATTTGCTGTAGCCCATCTTTTATATCAAGACAAAACAATGTACATGATAACCACTTCCAATCAAGTGAGATCAGAAGCCATGAGAGCCACTGCCTGGTACTGAATTAGGACATAACCATTCCCTGATACTGCATCATCATCATCATCATCATCGTCATCGTCATCATCATCATCATCATCATCATCATCATCATCATCATCATTATTATTATTATTTTAAGTTCGAACAAGAACACAAATTTGTCAGAAATGTATAGGAATTATTTCAACTACTTTTATGGATGAAATGTTACTAGAAGCAGTTATTTGAATAACAAAAACGTAAAAATAAAACTGAAAGCACTTCACTGATTCTATCAGAAGACAGTCATAATGAGAACTGAAAACAATCAAACTCATTCTCTGAAGCTAGTTTTTACTGATCAGGTCATGCAAGCATGATGAAGTAAATAGTTGTGTTGACTGAGAAATTTGCAAGCTTTTACCCAGTAAAAACAGAAAGCAGATGGTATAAATAATTACCATATTCTGTAACTGCAAATGATCAATATTTAGGGATGATTTTGTAGAAAACTGATGTCAAAATCATGTAAAGCAACCTAAACATCATAACTGAAAGTTTGCTGATAAAAATATGTTTTTTTTATCAATATTTCAACAGCTTAGAAATATTTTGAACAAAACATTTCTTAAGAAGAGTCTAAAAAACTAACAATGTTGAGATATTGGAAAGTATTTAACACTATCAAAATATAACAATTTAGTGTGGTATAGAAAGCAGTTGGAAAACTAGGTTACACAAGCATAAATAATGTAAAGACGGTTTCCATTTTAATTGGAGCATTAGAATTAGATAAAAATAATTAGAAACATGGACTCTAGGAAATTCACATTTCTAGGCACAACACAAATTCTTTGCAGTGTCACCATTTTAATCTGTTGGGTCATCCCATAAATAATGTGGATTTTTCAATTGCATGAAATAGAAGTCGGAGGGGAGGGGATAAACTACCTGCATCAACTTGCTATAAAAGCAGGTAGTAATTTTACCTTGTCCTTATTCTTAGTGCAAGTTTTGGAAAATGCAGTTTGATTTTAACAGTTACTTTTTTCAAAGCTATAATGGAAGTGACAAAGGAGCATATTTGGCATATTTTGCTTCATGAGTTCAATAAAGACAACAATGCAGCGGAGCACACACAGGAATATTAATGCAGTATATGGAGACTGGACAATACGAGTAAGCCAGTGTCAATGGCAGTTCCAGAAATTCTGAGCCAGAAACTACAGCCTAGAAGACGAACCTCGTCCTAGAAGATATCTAGAGCTCGACAAGGGAATCCTGCAAACCCTGATGGGACAAAACCCCATCGTAACTGTTGAGGAACTAGCAGAGAAGCTAGGGTTTTGTCAATCAACCATTCATCGACACCTGCATGCCATTGGAAAAGTCATCAAATTAGATCAATGGGTTCCTCACAAACTTTCTGAGTCTACTCACAGGCAGAGAGTGAATGTGTGCTCTTTTTTGCTGTCATGTCTCTCACAAATGAACCTTTTTTGGACCAAATAGTGACTGGTGACGAGAAATAGGTTTTCTATAAAAATGTCAAGTGCCAAACACAGTGGGTAGGGAAAGGAGAAACACTGGTATCCTAGACTAAAGAAGGTCTACACCCATGTACGTCGTTGCTATCTGTTTGGTTGGATACCATTTCGTCCACCTAAACCAAATGATAACAAAGGAGATCTACTGCAAACATCTTGAGTGGCTTAAGTCAGCACTAGAAGCAAAATGACCATCTTAGGTTTCAAGCCAAAAGGTGTTCTTCCATCAGGATAATACTTGGCCACATACACCGAGGATGACAATCCAAAGGCTTGAGCTGTCTCAATGGGAAACGATGCCCCACCCACCATATTCGCCGGATATTTTCCCATCAGATTATCATTTATTCCACAGTCTTCAAAATCATTTGAACGGAAAAAAATATGAATTCTGTAGACAAAGTCAGAACAGTACTGGAGGAGTATTTTTTGTCACAGACAAGTGAATTTTGGAAGAGGGGCCTTGCGAGTCTACCATATAGATGGAAGAGTATTGTAGAAAATGAAGGAGAGTATATTTTAGATTAAAAATGAACTTTATCTTAATTTTGAAAAATAAAAGAAGTGTAAAAAAACTGCATTATTTATGGGATGACCCAATACTTACTTGATTTCATAATTTGTGGTCTTCCATTGCAACCTTACATTGTCAAATCTTCAGCCACAATCAGTTATCAAACTGAAAAACTCTTCACGACTTTGGGATACTAGAACTGCTGTTACACATAATCACATCATAAATTATATTCAAAGAAGGCCATACAGCTAATTTACAATAGCCTCACTCACCATCAAATTTCAAAACACCATGGTACCTTGATATCTTGCAAACATGGTACTCTGATATTTCTCTCCTTCTGTTGTTATCACCACAATGACCTCCACTCCTCTTGACAAGCTATTTCTTACCATCACCAACCAAACCTACTTTTCTCACTTGTAACTCCTACATTATCCCATTTCCTTGATCTTACATTAAACACTTTGCCCAGGCTTTCCTCTCCAAATTATGTTCACCATCTTGCTATTACTATCTTGTCCATATTTTTCCTTCATACACATGTCTAAAGATGGTTAAGCTGAACATCAAAAACGTTTACCGTTTTCTCTCTCTCTGTCTCTCTGTCTCTCTCTGTCTCTCTCTCTGTGTCTGTCTGTCTCTCTCTCTCTCATGTGGATGTTATCTCTAAGTACCTTTCATTATCAATATATTGTCTAAAATCCAGAATATCTACTCTTGTCACTGTTATTGTGCAACTGCTTCTTCCTGTGTGAGAGATGAAGATTACTACAATTGTACATAGAAAGCCATATCCTTAAGAACTACAGGTGCCAGGAATAGACAAAAAATTTGCTGATTTCACTAAGATACCTATATTACTGCAGCATGAGCAAAGCTTTTCAGTATTGTGTGACAGAATAGGGACCACAATGTGACCTTAGTAATACCTCATCAATTCATCCAACAATTGCACTATAAATCAACTCACCTATCTACAATTCTATTATTACAAAATGAATTAATTTAAAAGACCAGATTTAAAGAAATATTTCAAAGGAACTGAACATTGATACAAATTATTAATATTAATTTTTTTTATTTATAGAAAGGCACATTATCTGTGTATTATTGTCAAGTTAGGACTAATTGCATCATAGGCCAATGATACAGGTAACAAAATCATCAAGTACTACCTGCGCATGGTTGAGTGCTCAGAGATTAAACCATCTAGTTACTGGACTCTCACAGTGAGAAGAGAGCATGGACACCTAGCAGGATTAAAAACATAACCTTTCTAAAGCAGATGAAAGCTTTGAGAGCTAGCATCATCCATGTCTTGATGAGGAATGGGCAATATGCCAGAATAATCAAGCTTGATAAAACATTTGAATGGAAGCAGCACCATCATTAAATTCTATACCAGACCAGTCAGGACCTGGTATTAAGAATATCCATGACCAGAGGTAGTGGAAAAGTGTGGTTAAAAATATAATTCATGCATTCCAACACCAAAAAAGATTTTGGAACATCTTAACTTGACTCAGTTAGTTCCGATTGAGTAGAGCTTTGATCAAAGATAATCACGGATGAATGATAATTGCAATTTTCACCTTGCTTATAATTTGAGGGTGTACAAAAACAGAGAGAGTGCATCATGTTCAAACTGTCATAATACACCTGATACAATTCATTACTGCATGGAAGAACGTTCAGAATGTGCAGTGTGATTATTTCTCACCTAAAAGGAAACAGATAATTGGATTGCACCTGGACATTTGGTTGATTATCTGTATGTCATAAGACTGCTTGATTGGAACTGCTCAGAAGCAACATTTTAAAAATGCTCAACTGAAGGAACTTTTAAAATCAAAGACTCTTTCAACACTGCAGTTCATGATAAATGGTACAAATTAGAATCCATACTACTAAAAACGTTTTGTTAATAGTGTGAATAAAAGGATTAAAAATCTATAATATAATCATGCCACAGTATTAGTTATTGAATTTTGATTATGAACAAATTCTTTTTTGTTGTCATTGTTGTTATAATAATTTTTGAACAATAAATTAATATTCCTATCAAAATCCTCCCTTTTATTAGTGTGCAATTCTTTTGATTATAAAGTGTAAAAATATTTACTCACCACAGACTATTCCTCTCACACACAGGAGCAAGCACTAGAAGTGCTTCACATATTTGTTAAGAAAACCAAAGAACAAAGAAACAAATAAGGAAAATTAAAAAGAAGTGGACCATTTTTTTTTTTAATGGAAATTAGCCACAAATGTATTTTAGAAATATTAAAATTCAATATAATGTTTTTAGTAGCGAGATTAGTCTAGTACATTGTTGTGGATAATAAGCTGGATTAACGCCAAATGCTCATGGAGTTGAATTCATTTAAACTTACAAATTTCTCTCATTTTATAATTGTCCTTCAAGAGTAACGCAAATTCACATATACATATGTATGCAGACACACAGCTTTGTTTAGTCTGGCATGAGCTCAATTTTAGAAGATAACTAGCAGTATAGCCTGGCTTTGCCCGGGATTAAGTTGGGATTATTAAGCTAATCAAGTTCTTTATTTCAAACCAAACTAAGTAACATTGACATCAAATTTGGGCAGAATCAGTGTCGCGATGGGAGTGCATGGGTTGGGAGTTTGATCGGCAGAGGTGATCAGGTTACACATGCCAGCCCTTTGAAAACACCACCGCCATCATCTAACCCCTCTAAGGAAAATAGAATGCCCAAAAGGGCTCCCAATTCTCTGTGTCAGAAGCAGTTATGTTCAGATCACAACTAAGTCTGAAGTATATTATATATATATATATATATATATATATAATTTTTCAAAGTAAACTCTGTAATCGTTACCAATATAGCAGGAGATTTCACCTCAAAAAATCTAAATTAGACTCTTTAGGGATCGTTCTCCTTGTTTATATATCCAAAGTTTTAAATTTTTACATTTAAGAAAGAGATTTGATGCTATCCATATCAATATTTCTGTATAAAGCTATATTTGACTGTCAAGTTTAAGTCAAACATATAAGTTTCCATACATGTCTTCGGGGAATAATCTTTTAGAACAAACAAACAAATAAATAAATCAAACAAAAAATCAAAATTTGGAGAGCAATACCGTATTTCTAGGATCTTCCATATTTAAATTTACCGTTAGTTTTGAAAGGGACAGAAATATAAATGAGCCATTTAACAGTAAACTTAAATATGGAAGAAATTTAGAAATACGGTATTGATCTCCAAATTTTGATAGTTTGTTTGTTCTAAAAGATTATTCCCTGTAGACGTGTATGGCAACTTATATGTTTGACTTAAACTTGACGGTCAAATATAGCTTTATACAGAAATGTTGACATAGGAATAAATTACATTG
>NC_068996.1:2788251-2791747 GCF_001194135.2 Octopus bimaculoides | reverse complement strand
TATATATATATATATATATATATATATATGAGAACATGGATGTTACGTAAGTAAAACGTTAATGTTCGAAACTGCAGCAGTCCATAGATAATTCTTTATTCTGTATATTTCTCATTTTGTCCTGTTCTGGCACTTTGTGAAATTTTTCTGGAGAACATTATTTTCCTTTGTGGTTGGGTCGTTGATGACCTCTTTCTAGCATATTGGATGTCCACCTAGTGGTCATCCCTTATGCACGTGTAATACAATTTTTTCTGAATTTTCAGATTTTTTTATATTCTCGGCCACTTGGTTTTAAATTGAATTAATATTCAATTTATCACCCTATCTCTCTCTCTCTTTCTCTCTCTCTCTATCTATCTATCTATCTATATATATATATATATGGGCAACACACACACAAACATACACACACGCACGTACGTACACCAATTGCATACATATTTTTTGTATGCATACATGTTCGTATGTGTGTGTGTATGTGTTGCCCGTATATCAACAAAACACTTTTTTTCTCGATGGAAAAAAACCCAGCAAAAGTCTTAAAAACGTCTGCGTCGCTAGAAGGGGACTTAACTCCTGTTTGTAACCAATGCTAGATTTCTTCGAATTGAAAATTGTTAAAAGTTATGGTTGAAAATTGATTTTCACAGCTATATGCGGGTGCCTCTGAGAGAAAAAGTTGACGAAATTGCAGATAGGGTCATGACGAATGTCCTCCTAAAATTGGAGTGACATGCGTGCTAATTTGTGGACGTGCATAAATTACATTCACCTACACACACACACATCTTGCCTTTTATAGATATACGGATAAAAACATTGTTATTTTTTAATTTTTGAAATATCCTACACAGCATATATATTGCTAGTATGCACTCAAAGTTGGAGACTGACAACAGTTGTGATTAACTGAATCAGAACATCTCAATGAATTTGTCATTAATTCAACCAATGAAAATGAGGCTTAATTACTTGTAAAAGATGTGTTCCTGTATCCACCTCACTTTCTGGATATTTTCATTTTAAATTCACACATATTTCTCATCCAAATGAATTTTAATGATGTTGAAAGGTTTGAAAACTGAAATAGTGCAAGCTTGGAAAGGAATCTTTTACATTATAATCAATCGAATATTATTATGTCTGATATGGATGTTAGCAATTTTAAGGAATTGTGCAGTGATTCTCAAACTGAAAAAAATGAACTCCAGCCATTAAGTGGAGAGCAAACTGACCGGTTTGATTTACAGTAAACAAATTTCTGTTGCAAAACAGTACAATGTGCAACAAAATTCATCATGAAAATAAATTTGAAGACTTCAGTGACAAGATTTGTGAGAAGAAATTGCTAAATTATGCACTCACTCTGAGAATCAGTTTTTAAAAAATTTGTATAAAAAAAAGAGTTATGTTGTAGTGAGAGCTAGTTGTATAGCTGGAAATGAAATAGCCTGCTTGTCAAAGTTTTACGGGGTTATATAACAGATATATTACCAAGGATGAAAGCATCAATCTTCATGCTCGTTATTAGCTAACTGTACATTTACAATCTATTTGTTTAACCAATCAGAAATTCATCATTTTCTTAGGTGAACCTGAGGTGCATCTTGCTGAGCATAATTAATTTGAAATTACATGACCTAAGCTTTGAGCCAAGTATATAATAGTGGTCCCTCAAAAAAAAAAAAAAAAAAAAAAAAAAAAAAGAAGTTTTTTCATGTAATCCCCATAGCTTTTGCAGGTCATCTGAGACTAGAGAGATTGATGCCATTATCATCTTTCTTGAATAGTTACAGTAAAAAACATGTAATGAGGGAGAAGATTCTAAAGGACCAGCATACTGGGGAAGCAAGCTGTTGGGCCAGGGGATAAGTGCAGCAATATGGGTAATGAGAGGAATAGAAAACAAATCGTTTGGGAGTATCTATACTTGGGTGGGTGGGGGTGGAGGACATAAAATTTAGCATCTCTGAGGAGCAGATGCCATACTGCAATAGAATGGGAAAAGGAAGCAAGATGAAACAGCTTGTCTATGGATTAGAGGTTGGGCTGAGGAGACATGCAAATGGAGTTAACACCAATATTTTATTAACAATAAGAGTATACAGAGTATACAGTATATATACAAGATTTTAGTAATGGTATACCAGATCTCTATATGTTTAAGAAGTGATTATAAAATAGTTGGTGTTAGGAAGGGCAACCAGCCTTAAGGAAATGCATCAAAATGTCCAATCCATACCCACACAGGAAAGCAGTCATTAAAATGAGGATTATGGTAATGATAATACAAGCTAATGAAGAAGTCTCTACAAGCTGCAGGAAATTGCAGCCAGATTATCTTTAATTAATGTCTACCATCTTAAAACAGGAACAATATCTTAAATAATGTAGTCTTAGATGTACAAAAAGAAGAAAGAAGAAAAAAGGAGAGAAAAAGAGATGATAACCACAGATGAAGCTCTTTTAGTCTAAGACTAAAAGAACTCCATCTCTGGTCATCATGTATAGTTGGCTATACTCTGGTCATCATGTATAGTTGGCTATAGACCAATTTGATACAGAGATTTCTTTCACAAATATAAACTAATGTCATACATTGAACAACTATTTCTACATTAATTAATGTCTTACATGTTTATGAAATATCTTACATTATACAAACCAGTTTTTACATTTAAACTGATCTCACATTAAACTATTAGTCCCATACTAATAATTCCAATAAATTATACCAGCAGTCTACATACATTAAATTATACAAAATCAATTTTATAATGGTCTTTCTCATTATACAATCCAGTTTTATAATGCTAATTCACATTACATAATCAGTGTGTTCTGATACATGTCACATTACACAACCAGTCTATATAATATATATGTAAAGATGGAAGATTAAAATTAACTAAGTCTCTCAAATAGCAATAACTAAGACAACATGGCAATTTGTTGTTCTCCATAGTTGTGGCAGCATTGTCTTGCATCTCTTGTTCAATATTGGAAAATATGCTTGAGATTCCATTTCCATGTATTTACTTATACATCCAAAATTAAATATATATTGTTGCTTCCATTTGGCTCTTAAATTTCCATAACAGACAATTTGGCTTAATCTGGTAAGATTATTTTTCTGAGTGAGTTAAAACCTTTCGGGATGCTATGCTTATGGTCAATATAGCTGGCTATAGTGTTTTAGAAGAACTTTATATCAGAAGATTCTTTGACTAGGTTGGCAGAAATGGATGTCCATTTATAATAAATCAAAATGTTGAAACTAATGGAAATGCTGTAGGAACTTCTGTGCAGAATATGAGGATTACAACTTGCTTGATGCCGTAAATCCTAAATAAACACTATAAATAGAGCCAGGAGATTACTCTGAAGAAGTATTCATGGAACTGGGTCTAAAATTGAGAAAAACTGCAAATAAACACACACAAGCACATACATACTTATAATATATATATATATATATATATATATATATATA
>NC_068996.1:2783667-2787950 GCF_001194135.2 Octopus bimaculoides | reverse complement strand
GAGAGAGAGAGAGAGAGAGAGAGAGAGAGAGAGAGAGAGAGATGGAGATGAGTGCTAAGATGTTAACATTTTTGTATGACAAATACAGTAATGATACTTAGTTCTAATAGTGTTAAAACCTTTGAAAGTACTTTCGTGCACACACACACATACACACACACACATTATATATGTACATAGAATATACTCTACCCTGCTCAAAGAAGAAAATCAACATTACAAACTATAATTATTTCTATTTACTTTAATTTGTTCAATCAAAATTGATCAAGCTTAATGTTTTTGAAGTGTTAGAAACATATGTATATGCAGTGTCTATCGGTCTACATGATTACGTGTTATCATCGCAATCAACAACAACGATTATATCCTGACTTTACGTTGCTGGTCACTTTTTGGGGTGAACAAAATGTAACAAATTTCATATGCGATATATTTGCTCAGCTCTGTGTCAAAATGAAACTCTCAGAATTTGTTCCATGGATAAAATATTGAAATAGATGCTAAGCTGAAGGAAACTTGTCATTGTTGAGAATTCCTGATCAGCTTATTTTAAGCAGATATATAATATGTATTGACAAGGAGCATAAGAATCATTGAAGGAATAACAGACATCTGTATACCCACATTGACACTATAGCTGTAATTACTATTATAACAATACAGAAATACCTTCTTCTTTTTTCTTTCTAGCCAAGGAAGGGCTGATATCAAGGACAATTTCATTCATATTAATTTTCTATTATCTTTCCTAGAGGCCCCAAAATCCCTAAATCTGAACCTCACCCTTTTATCCTCTTTTTCCAGTACCCTCCACCAGCAGAACATGTTATTTTTTCCTTCCACAGTTATTCACTTAAATAAAGTACACACTGACACCTCTCCTATGTACTTCAGTAGTTTTGAATATTTAAATGTTCTTATATCTTGTGAGCTGGCTTTCATGAAAGTTAATAATATATATCCAACAGATGATAATCATCGTCATCTTCTTATATTTCACTTTCATCATCCATGTCTTATTATGTGTGGTAAACCAAATGTCCCCTAGTTCAATATCCCCATTTAGCCCTTGGGTACCTTTAATGGAGTGTAATCTGATGCAGGTAGATGGACCACATGCCTGCTCAGAGGATCATATATGTTCTTGAATATTACTTCACATTGTAGCAACTTCTGAATCATGGTTGCAGCCTCTATCTCCACATAGAAGTCTCTACCTCCAGCATGGAAAGTTCTGCAAAGTCCATAGGTCTCACCTTTCCACAACCAAGTGTCTTTAACAATGAAACTTTCATTGTACCTACTCCCAGAGCAATTCAAATACTTCATATCATTGCCATTTCTACTGATACAAACATCAGACTTATCCTATCATGCGGTGTTTCTGGTACAACAGGAATAGCCTAAATATAATCGTTACTGGATTCATGTTAAAATAATGATGAACAACAAACAGAAAAAAAAAGACAAAACACTAAAGATAGACAATTGATCATATTGTAGCTTTGTCGTTAAGTGTGTTCAAGACTCATTAATAGTATCTTCCATAGCTGTTGTTTTCTTCCGTTTTTTTAATAAAAAATAATTGTAATGAAATGAGTATGTGATGAATCTAGTCTGGTAAACGAGCAAGGCCTAGACTCTTTACAATTGAGGAAATTATTGACAATATTTATTCTTTGGATAAAGGTGAGTAAAAATTTCAACAAGTTTACTTTCAGTTTCAGATAGTGAAAGTAATTTGGACAAGAAGCTAGAGAAAGTGGTGAGAAAAGTGGCGATGTGGGGGAAGAAATTCAGTGTGGTAGACCTATTGTTGTTATTCTCCTGAATAATTTTGTGATTCTGTCCATTGGTTTTCCTCCAATCATTACTCTTGAGCTGTGTGTGCAAGCATTTATTTATTTTGCTCAGGATCCCAGATGGAGGATAAAGTTAAAATCAGGGGCCCACGTTTGAGATGGCTAAAGATAACACTATAAATTTGATGTACACTACTATTCATATTGAATACACAAGCATGAGTTCTTAGTCAGCTCCTTCCTACATAGCAAATAAAGTCACTTCCTAAGTTGTCTGTGAGGTAGTATATGTTTCCACACTGATTTGTGCCATGCTGATCAGTATTTATATCTTGGATTCTTGGAAATTCTTCCAAGCGTAAATTTTTGCTTACCATTTAACCATTCTATATTTATTATTTGACTTCATATATCTTGAAACTTCAAACATATGGTACACATTTTAAAGATGGCTGAGAGATTTTCGCAATGAACAAGCTGACTGACATCATAAAACTTTGCTTTGCTAATTCATGTTAGTAATATTTCTCAATTGCCAGCAACTGTTTCTTGCCCTCACATTGCTCCCCACAAAAATGTTCTGATTGAACACACCCATAAAAAAGCTATTCCAACATGATCGTTCCATTTATTTCTCAGGTAAAAAGAGCACTCAGGACTCAAGACACATTATTTAAGGAGTTTGCTTCTATGATAGTAAGTTGTAACTTGAGAGAGATTTGCGTTTCTTTCTTTTTTTTTTCTTAGAAGATCATGTAAAACAAGGGACCGAAGAGCAAAATAAAAATTGGTTCAATTTGGAGTGCAAGAGACAAGGGAAAATCATCATCATCATCATTTAGCATCTCTTTTCCATGCTGGCATGAGTTGGAAGGTTTGAGTGGAACTGGTAAGCCAAAGAGCTGTACCAGGCTCCAGTCGGATTTTGGTTTGGTTACTAAAGCTTGATGCCTTTCCAAATGCTAACCACTCCACAAAGTCTGACACATCTTCTTAAGCACAGCAAATCTCCAAATATCTCCTTTGTGAAATAAATTTAATGTTTTGTCTTTGTTAATACAACAGAGAACTTTCATTGTATTATAACAGTGATATAAGACCATGATTTCCATGGAGATCACAATGATGTGACACTACTATATTAATCAATTTCTCCCCTGTGACATTATGAGAAAATCAACATTGCTTAATATCATAGAATCAACATAAATGGAACTATTAGAGTTACCATCAATTGAGCAGTACTATCAGTAAATCACCATCACCAAAATGGCAATAACCACTCAAGTATTCCAAGCAATGAGCCACTGTCACTCAAGTAGCAATATCAGAGAATCACCATCACTCTTGGGGAACTACACCTAACACTCTATACATTATATATATATATATATATATATATATATATACAGTTTCCATCTACCAAATTTATTCATAAGTCTTTTGTTGGCTTGGGACTGTAGAAGACACTTGCTCAAGATACCACAACAGTAAGACCGAACCTAAAACCATGAGGTTGGGAACCAAGTTTCTTACCACAACACCATGCTTTGCTCCTCTCTACATAATGTACATCATCATCGTTTAACAAAGGTCTGCCATGCTGGCATGGGTTGTACAGTTTGACTGAGGTCTGGAAAGCCAGTAGCTGCACCAGGCTCCATTCTGATCTGGCAAAGTTTCTACAGCTAGATGCCCTTCCTAACACCAACCACTCCAAGAGTGTAGAGCATGCTTTTTACATGCCACTGGTACAGGTGCCAGTCAAGCATGCCTGGAATTGATCACGTTCGGATAGTGCTTTTTACATGCCACCAACACAGGAGCCAGTCAAGGGGCACTGACATCAGCCACATTCAAATGGTGCTTTTTACATGTTACTGGCGCAGGAACCAGTCAGGTGGCCCTGGTATCAATCACATTCGGATAGTGCCTTCTACGTGCCACTGGCACAGGAGCCAGTCAGGGGGCACTGGTATTGGCCATGTTCAGATGGTGCTTTTATGTGCCATCGGCACAGGAGCCAGTCAAGGGGCACTGGCATCAACCACATTCGAATGATGGATTTTATGTGCCACCACAATGGGAGCCAGTCAGGGGGCACTGGCCACAGCTGTGGTTTTGGTTTTACTTGACTCAACAGGGCTTCTCAAGCATATCATATCACCCAACATATCAAGGGTACTTTTAAATGGGCTGGACATGCAACACTGCCATCGGCCATATATATTTTTAAAATATTTTCACATATGCCTTTTTACATTGAATTTCAAGTTAAATCAGAATTTTATTTGTAGTTTTGGAATTTTTTCACCTGCTTCACTCTCTCCTTTTGTATATTGTTTGTCAAAAAGTACTCAATATTTCCATTTTTGTGAAAATAATGATGAAAATGATAAATAAAAAATGATAATAAAAACAAATCAACACTTGAATTAATTGAAATTTCCAATTTTATTAATTAAACAGGAGATGACT
>NC_068996.1:2777960-2783269 GCF_001194135.2 Octopus bimaculoides | reverse complement strand
AATAAATTTTAATAGGATTAAAACAACAGTTTTTTTTTAAAGTGAAGGTTAAGGGTTTAAGTTGTGAAAAAAAATTAATAATAATAGGAATTTTGTAAAATATGTTATCTAAATTTTCTTAATATAAACAATAAACATTGTTATATAATTAAAATGTAAATTAAGATACATTTGTGCAAGTATGACTTTCACTAAGGAAGCAAAATAAGAAAGGTGTTTGTGCAGAAATTCAAGGAAGGTCCATTCCTTAAAATGTGTGTGTGTGTGTGTGTGTGTGTGTGTGTGTGTGTGTGTGTGTGTGAGAGAGTGATTAGGTGTGCGTAAATATAATTTCTAACATAAAACTCAGTGCCTGAAATTTGGTTAGAGATGTTATTAATTAGACCATCCATCATTAACGCAGCTGATACTGATTTTAATAACCAAAAGAGGATATTGGTTCCCAGTGGCACTGGAACTTAGAACTTATATGTTTCATAATATATCACAAGGCATTTTGTTTGATGCTCTACTGATTCTGAAAATTCCACTGAATGAAATGACTGACATCTCTAACAAAATGCTTTCATAATACAATAGTTAAAAAAATTGCTTTTACTCTGTAAATACTAGGAAAGCTTGCAAAGCAGTTAATAAACAGCATTGCCAACATTTGGCACAAGCACATCCAAAGACCAAGTCTTCAAAAGTATTAAATTGCTTGTAATAAAGTTAATACGAATACACACACATTTTCTTCATTTCAGAGAACAATAAAATGTGTTCACATCAACTGCAATTTCCATAACTAAAGTTTTGAATAAATGGCAGCAGATTTTCAAGTACTTTGAAACACTTATATTTGTGATTTATGTCCAACATAATTTGTTTATACATATGTGTATGTGTAAAAATATATAAACCTCTATACATACATGCATTTACACATATACATGTGTACACTGACATACATATCTACACGTATGTATACGCATACACACACGCGTCTCCACATACACACATATATAAAACTGATGTTCCATTCTGTTGCTATTCAGTGAGTCTCAAATGATGTTATTATTCAAACAGAAGAGCGAATCATCAATTTATACAAATATAATCTCTAACAGATTCTCATTTTTTAAACAGAAAAAGAAAGTGTATGTTAATATGTACGGATGTGTGTGTGTGTTTTGGCAAATATGTCTTCTTCCTCCTCCTAATCATCATCATTATTTTACATTTGCTTTCCATGGGTTTAGTCAGTTGTCATGGTTTAAATCAGTTTCCACTGAGAGTTGTTTCCCAAAAATATGTGCACACATACATTGGGATTGGTTTCTTTGGCTGGATTCCCTTCCAGCTAGTTTACAGAATGCACAGGGAGCGTTCCTTTGTGACAATCACAGTACAGAGATAAATACTCAACAAGACAAGATTACAGTGAGTCTACAACCTTACACTTTCTCTACTCATTAGCCTATACATATATGTACACTAAAATACATATACACATACACAAGCATAAATGTATACACACACACACATACATGAGTGTGTGTGTATATATATATATATATGTGTGTGTGTGTTACACTTGAATGACTGAACAGATGAAAGAAAAGGGCATTCAACATATTTAGTAGTAGTTATATGTGTTACTTAAAACAGTTTTCATTCGGTTCTATGTGACAAAGTTTCGTAGGCTGTTAGTAGAAGCCTGTCTCTTAGACTTTGGATAGTCTGAAAGAGATGGGCTTCTGCCAGAAGCCTGCGAAAATCGAAGACACATTGTGCCAAATCAAATGGATTTAAATAACACACACACACACACACATATATACACATATATATATTATCACCATTGTCATTGTTTAACATCCGCTTTCCATGCTGGCATGGGTTGGATGGAGATATATATATATATATATGGATATCCTGTGAGTGTGCATGTGTAATGAGTATCTCCCCATCTCATCATATTTCTATACATTCAGCTATTTATGTTTCAGAGATATTTATTCATCTCCCCATCCTATCCTATCTGTCTTCTTCTTTGTCTACACACACACACAGATATCTGCATGTGTGCCAAATGCTAATTAACAAAGCAAAATTGCAATGAAATTTCAAATGAACAGTATCAACATACAGAATAAATAGATAACGACATTTTCCCTGACTGCAATGATTGCTTTGAAGCTAATTGCTTCTTATTCACCCACAAGATTTTAAAGGCCATTCGGCACAGATGTGAGCGAGTCTTTGGGATATCATAAACATGTTCAGAAAGGTGGAGTGATATCTTGAAATAATTTCTAATTCCTAATGTAAAATATGCTTATCTATCTACCTAGCAAGCTATCTATCCATCCATCCATCTAATATTTTTTATATCTATCTATCTATCTATCCATCCATCCATCCACCTACCTACCTACCTACCTACCTATCTATCTACCTACCTATCCATCCATCCATCTATCTATCCATCCATCTGTCCATCCCTCTATCTATCCTATCTACCTATATATCTATTTACCTACCTACCTACCTGCCTGCCTGCCTATCTAACTATCTAGGCGAATGGCACAGCATCGTATTGCTTTCTAGCATCTATGCCGTCCCAGGTCGACCTTGAGCGACTGCAACACAACCAAAACATTCTATAGGGGATTAGTGGAGGGGAGGTACGACGACGATCTCGGGGCGAATCAGGGCACTGACGAGGAATACCTGACCCGCCTGTTCAAGACGACTTTCGGGCCGGAACCTATGGACAACTCCCAGAGATCCCTGGCCTAGCAGTGCTATCGAGAAGCGCTACCCTTTCGGAATAAGCTCTATAGACACGGCTCGTGAAATGCGAGGCTGACCCGCCCAAGATGCGGACAGAGCGATGAAACACACTCGTACAGTGTCCAACGATTTCCAACCTGTGGGCTTATGTCGAACGACTGCTACCGCGTGTGGGACGAGTCAGTTTATCAGACGAGTCTATCGTGAATATTGTCGCGCTTCCTTCCTTGAAACAGGAAGAGCCATTTTCATCATACTTGTGGTTATGGCGATAGAATGTGTATGGTGGACACGTCTGAAAGGTCTAGAGACAAACACTTTTCTCTCTGGTGAATCTCTCATCAATTTTTTCAAGTATCACTTGAAGAGAAAGTTAAGAGTAGAGGGAGAAGTTTTGTCTAGTGAACATTTCAAAAAAAAGATGGGTGACTATTGCAAGGATGGCACGTGTGAATGACAGAGCCACCTTGAGCATAAACCTATGAACCAGAAAAAAAAAAGGTAAAAAGTGAGTCACTTACTGTAATGTGTTTCACTGCACAACATTATTGGCCAAGGTTACCGTGGTCTTTTCCGTAGGCTTTTCTTCCCACGGGTAAACCTAATCTGTTTCCGCCTTTACACTTTACAACATGATATTTCTGTGATACACGACCCCTATTGATCGTTTATTATTTTTTTTACGATCCCTTTTGATCGAAAATCTACCTCCCCCTTTTTTATTTTTGATATATATTTTTTTCCCTTCTCCTCCCCAAAGAGAAAAGCTCTACCTTGTAACTTGCTCCCTCTGTGTTCAGCCCTGTGTGGCTAATAAAGAAACATATCTATCTGCTTGCCTGCCTGCCTATCTGCCTGCTTGTCTATCTGTTTCTCTATCTATCTATCTATCTGCCTGCCTGCCTGCCTGCCTACCTACCTACCTACCTACCTACCTACCTACCTACCTACCTACTTACCTGCCCGCCTGCCTACCTACCTACCTACCTATGCATGTGTATGTGAGTGTAAGTGTGCCATGCATGTGACTGTATATGTTTCGCTAATCTTGAAACATTCTTCTAAACAATTCTTTGAAAGATATAATCTTCAAGTAAACAACACAGACTTAGTATATATTAACAGGTTTGTAAACATATGAGTTTCTTCTCATACTGCCTAAATATGGACATATCTTGATAACTTTTTTAAAATTCTGCAGTTAGATTTTTGGAATGAACATCACTTATATTTATTATATAAGACAAATGGCTTTTATTAAAACATTTACAGAATACGTAACCCTTCCCATTTATATTTCCCCTCCTATTAACTGAATTCTAAATTTTAAGCTGCTGCTGCTGGTATTACTACTACAGCTACTACTCCTCCTCTACTCTCACATACAAGTGTGTAAATTAACACTTTTTAATTAATGCTTTCATAAACTAATAATGATGTTAGAAAACCAAGACAGCAATCAGCATTTTCAGCTTCAGTAAACAAAAATATAATACTCTGCAATATTATAAATTGGTAATGTTAGGGTTTAACATTTAAATCTGCAGGGTTTTCTTCTAATAAACAAACATAATTTCACATACACACACGTGTGTGTGTGTGTGTGTGTATATATATATATATATATATATATACACACACATATATATATATACACATATACACACACACACACACACACACACACATATATATATATATATATATATATATATATATAGGCATGAATAGGCTGAATATATATAAATGGAATAGTAAATATTAGTAAATTTATGGTATCTTCAATTCGGGCAGATTTAGTGATGTTGAGATAGTGAATCTTGTGTTAGTACATAGCTTTCATCTCTTGTTTAACACAGTTTTTAAATGTGTTCCAGTTACCATGCTGTGTCATAAGGTGTGCCTGAAAGCAAATAATAATAATAATAATAATAATAGTGATAACAACAACGATGATAATAAAAGTATCAGTTTCAAATTTTGGCACAAGGCCAGCAATTATATCAAGCCCCAGCATTCAGCTGGTACTTAGTTTAGTGACCCTGAAATTATGAAATGCAAAGTCAATCTTGGTGGAATTTGAACTGAAAATGTAAAGACAGATGAAATGCCAATAACCATTTCATCCAGCGCACTAACGATTCTGCCACCTCCCCACCTTAATAATGAAATAATAATAATGATAATAATAACAATAATAATAACCTAACAAATACAAACAAGAAGTCATACTACCTAACAAATACGAAGAAGAAGAAGAAGAAACAACAAAAGCTATAAAACAAATGAAATCCAAACTAAAACTAGAACAGCAACGGACCATGATAAAACGATGGCAAGAAAAGCCCCTACATGGTAAATACTGGGCTAAACTAAATGCAAAAGAAATACACAGAGAAAAATCCCAGCAATGGCTGAGAAGCTCAGGACTCAAGGCAGAGACTGAAGGATTTTTAATTGCTGCACAAGACCAAAGCCTCCCCACCAGAAATTACCAAAAACACATAATGAAAAGAAATATAACAAGTAAC
>NC_068996.1:2775425-2777645 GCF_001194135.2 Octopus bimaculoides | reverse complement strand
CAGATATAGTTGTCAAAGATCATGAAGAAAAAAAAATGCTTTCTAATTGATGTATCAATACCAGCGGATGACAACGTTTCCCTAAAAGAGATGGAAAAACTTTCAAAATACAAAGACCTGGAAATAGAGGTAACTCGAATGTAGAATCTAAAAACAGAAGCAATTCCTATCCTAGTAGGTGCCTTAGGTATAATAAAAAAATATTCAGACAAATACATAACAAAAACACCAGGACTTACAAATATATATAACATACAGAAAATTGCACTACTGGGCACTGCACACATCCTAAGCAAAACACTTTCAATACAGTAACCATAAGAGCAAACAACAGCACATACTCAAGGCACACAGAGCACGTGATAAAAATAAGACTACTGAATAATAATAATAATAATAATAATAATAATAATAGATTCAAATTTTGCGACAAAGGCAGCAATTTTGGGGAAGGGGATGAATTGATTATATTGACCCAGTGTTCAACTGGTACTTCTCAACCCTGAATGGATGAAAGGTGAAGTTGACCTTAGGCCTGATTTTTCTCTCAAGCGCTTACATTCTGTCACACATGCACATTGAGACTGCATATTCAGCGAAGCATATTCGGCATCCTTTCTCTAAAGATAAGATAATAATTCTTGTGATGCCTCTCTACCATGAAACTCATGCCAACAGCTCTTAAGCTTCTCATCTCTCGAGAACCAGAACGAAAAACTTATGCCTTAAGCTACAAATACCAAATGCTGTTCTTACACACACACACACTCTCTTTTTCTCAGATTTTCATACACAATTATCCCAGGTGACATAAAAACAGCAAAACAACAATTTGACTGATTAACAGCAAATTCACTCAGCAACACACTTCAACCATTACAACAACAGATTCTGCTCCTATGAACAAAGCTACTTTCATACATCACACTTCTCCTTTCATCGCAGACTATTCAACCACACTTGTCTTTCCTCACTGCGTCTCACTTTCTACACCTCTCAACAGGAAAACACTGCCTGGTTTTTCCTTCCCCAGCACTGCAACTGTTTGGAATTCCCTTCCTGTTTAGACTGCAACAATGTCAAAAGTATAGGAGGCAACTGTAGCCATAGGTCATGGCTACTGCCCTCTCTCCCACTACTCCTCACTAACTCATTTAAAAAACAAATACATAACTATTTTGATTTCACTATAAATTTCAACAGCAAAAACAAATAAATAAATAATGATGACATTGCATTACATTAACAAAGTGTCACACAGATTTCAATAACAAGAATGTTACACAACTACACATAATGATAATGTATAGATTATTTTCAACAGCTGTACTAAGCAAAATCTAGAAATACAGACATACTAGATATTATTATTATTATTATTATTATTATTATTATGAAACTATGTTTTTGTTGCTAAACTGGCTGTGTATTTTGTATTTATTTTTCAAATAACAGAGAAATTACATTAGATGAGGTGGAATAAAACTATTTAAGTAAAAAAAACAAAAAACCTTCACTATTCATGCTCACATGTGTCGGGTGAATGTGGTGCAACATGCAAATAAGATTATAAGAAGTCAATGTCAAACTTCCTAACTCCTATAAATCAGACAGTAAAATGATGATAGTGGTTCTATGTTTCAAGCAAAGCTCTTCTTCAGAAACAGAGGAAAGTCCAATAGAAAAGGAAGATGGAGAAAAAAAAAAAAAAATCACCAATGATTCACATGTGGTTACATTTTGAAATATACATATATAAAATTGAAGAAATTGGAATCATGAAAAAGGATTATGGTTGGACAAGGGCAAACCTGTCTGACAGACATGCCCTCACAGCAGACATCATATGTAGCTAAACAGCTAACAAATTTGAACCTCAACAAACAGAGAAAATGTCCTTAAAGTCAAAGATTTTAAACTAACAGAAACAATACTTATATATCGCTTGAAGAAACACAACTGGATCTCATTATGCAAACAAACAGTTGCATAATCGAAAAACTGTATTCTTGGAGAACTACATTGTGTCGAAACATTTGTAGTGAATAATAAAGAAATGTCCAACCATAATCCTTTTCCTTGACTCCAATTTCTACAGTTTTATACTCACATACGACGAATGCCTACATTTAAACTTAGAAATATATAATAATACTACCAATAGTACTGGGTAATTCTAACGGAATATAACTATATATATATATATATATATATATATAT
>NC_068996.1:2769700-2775397 GCF_001194135.2 Octopus bimaculoides | reverse complement strand
AATCTTGGGACTGAAAATGTCTGCAGCTGAAGATAGCCTTAAAACATCCTTTATATCAACAATATATACTGATGTAATGACAGTTTGTGTATAAAGCTTGAAACACGTGTACCGCGATATCCTTTGTGTTCTGTTTTCAATTTACATTCAATATATATATATATATATATTGGAGCCTGGTGTAGCCATCCGGTTGCACCAGTCCTCAGTCAAATCGTCCAACCCATGCTAGCATGGAAAGCGGACATTAAACAATGATGATGATGATGATACACACACACAAAGATCAAGGAGTACTTGATGATACTTAATTATCAGTATATTACCCTCTTCAAATCAATTAAAATATATAATCAATTACAACACATACACACAAAATATTTAAAATTAGTTATATTATTAATTAAGTTCAATCGAGTTTGTTTTTTTGGAAAGAATAGACTATAAAAGCTTTCACTTTTATATTAATAACTATGGAAGACTGGTGGGACTATTATCTGCATAGACTGTAAAGGCTAGGTTGCAATTGAGGGAGATAATTTAGGAGTTAGTTATAGGTCTACTTATTGAATTTATTTACCGATACTGTTTTTGTACTAAGGGTAAATATGTTTCTTTGTTGTAATTTAATTAATAATGTCGGTGTTTAATCCTTCCTAGAATGAAGATTGAATAAATTTGGTGATATCTAAGGTATGTTTGTTCTCAAACAATACTTATTTTAGTGCTGTTGATACCACCGGATTGAATGGTACTGCCCAGGTGTCGAAACCATAGTGATATCCATGGGGCACCTGATCAAGGAGGAGTGTTGGATTGTTGGTACGGCTGTTGTTGTATGTGTGGAATAGTTTTATATATAAGACATCTATTTGATATACACACACGTGTGTGTGTGTGCGTATATATATATATATATATATATATATATATACACACGTATATTTATGTGAAACATGGGCCGTGACTGCTGAGGACATGCGTAGGCTCACAAGGAATGAAGCCAGTATGCTCCGATGGATGTGTAATGTCAGTGTACATACTAGACAGAGTGTAAGTACCTTGAGAGAAAAGTTGAACTTAAGAAGCATCAGTTGTGGTGTGCAAGAGAGACAATTGCGCTGGTATGGTCATGTGGCGAGAATGGACGAGGATAGCTGTGTGAAAAAGTGCCACACCCTAGCAGTTGAGGGAACCTGTGGAAGTGGTGGGGCCAGGAATTAACCAGTGAATGAGGTGGTGAGGCACGACCTTCGATCATTGGGCCTCACCGAGGCGATGACTTCTGATTGAGACCTTTGGAAATATGCTGTGTGTGAGAAGACCCGGCAAGCCAAGTAAGACCTAAATCCAAGGCCTCTGCCAGGTGTGTAGCCAACCCACTTATGCGTACCTTCCTTCATTGGACACTAAACTTCGATTGTGAAGACCTGTTGAGGCAAGTGAAATCGAAATCGAAAATCGACGACTGGCACCTATGCCAACGTTGTCTCCTTCATTGGACACGAAACTCGGCTTGCAAAGACCTGTTGGGGTAAGCGAAAGCGTGATGGCACTTGTGTCCAGTGTTGCCTTTCTGGCACTTGTGCCAGTGGCACGTATAAAGACATTCGAGTGAGATCGTTGCCAGTGTCGCTGGACTGGCTCCTGTGCAGGTGGCACGTAAAATACACCATTTTGAGCGTGGCCATTGCCAGTACCGCCTGACTGGCCTTTGTGCCAGTGACACGTAAAAGCACCCACTACACTCTCGGAGTGGTTGGCATTAGGAAGGGCATCCACCTGTAGAAACTCTGCCAAATCAGATTGAAGCCTGGTGTAGCCATCTGGTTCACCAGCCCTCAGTTAAATCATCGAACCCATGCTAGCATGGAAAGCAGACGTTAAATGATGATGATGACCAATATACACGCATATATATATGTACCTATCATAATCATTTAAAAGGATGTTGTACATACATAGACACACATACATGTATGTATATATATATATATATATATATATATATATATATATATATATCTTCATTTAAAGGGATATCAAATAATGATGCTTATACATCAAATATATATATATATAAAAGCATATCCATATATGTACACACATATGCAAATGAATACTTACACGAGCTCCCCTGTGAATTCTGTCTTTCATAATGGAGATAAATTCTTTATGGCTCAAATGACCATCTCCATCAGCATCAAATATCTGAAATACTGTGTTTACTACATGAGGGCCAAGAGTGAAGCCGGTACAAATTTTTACGGCTCGTTGAAATTCCTCTGCAAAATAAAAATTGAAGAAAATGTTGTAATGATATTTTGTACATACATCATATGTGTCATTATATACTTGGACCTCACATTTCTTTCTTTCTCTCACTCCCTTTCCAGGTGGGCAAGCCATATATTCACCTCATCAGCAAGACACCTGCTCATCTCCTATTATAGTTTCTTATCTGTTCACTCTATAGCCCACTTGGTTGAGGGGTTTTATCGCATCAGTACTTGGCAACCTCACTGCTGCTGGTGCCACATAAAATGCACCCAGTAGACACCCTGTTAAGTGGTTGGTGTTAGGAAGGGTATCCAGCTGTGGAAACCATGCCAAATCAGACACAAATCTCTTTCAATTCTATCTCTATTCTTTCCCGTCTACATTCACCCTGTATGTGCAAACCATTTCTCTCTTTCTTTCTAGCTGGAGAAGCCAACTATCTCCTCTCCAGGGAGACAACTGCTCTTGTCTGTCTACCATACTTTCACCTTCCTCTACATTATATGCCAACAAAGAAGTCTTGTGATTTACTTGGCAACATCACTAGTGCTGGTGCTACATAAAAAGCACCCAGTAGACACTTTGTAAAGTGGTTGGCATATTAGGAGGGGCAGCATCCAGCTATAGAAACTGTACCAAAGCAGACACTGGAGCTTCATCTAGTCCTTTGGCTTGTTAGTTATTGCTGAATTGTCTAACCTATGCCAAACACGGAAAATATGTGTTAAATGGTGATGGTTATTGTAGTTATATTTATGTTCTGGCATGTAAGATGAACATTTAGTCTTAAAATATAGGAGCACCATATTAATTTCAAGCAATTTTTATGAATTCTTTTGAGAATCTCTCCTTGTTCATGCAGGATATTTATATAGAGGCTGGTCAAATTAAAATAGTGTTTCCCAATCATTTTTTTCTCACAGATATCCCACTAAAACACTTGGGTGTAACTCCCACACCTTTCCACCAAATTATAATTCTATATAATAAAGGTAATGGTTACAATTTGAACTTAAAATAAATGTAAGTAACCTTATTATTCTCTTTATCATGATATATTTTTAATAATGTGAATAAAAATGAGAAAGAGAGAATAATTAACATAAATTAAAGAAAGAACAGTTAGCATAATACACATTATTTAGTAATATGATTAAAGTAACAATAATTCATAGAGAACACATCATTTACTTGTGCGATTCCTGTGGTTGGTGACCAGCAACAAGTTTTGCAATATAAAGGTTTTAAATTTGATAAAAGAAATTGTAAATCCCCAAGCTCTACAAATTCCATTTTGGTTTCTTTTCTTGGTCAGAATTAGATTTATTGTGCATGTTCTACCAGATAGGAGGATAGAAACAATGCCAAATAGCTTGGCTTCATTCCACAAAATAGGATATATCAGACTGCATTGTAACCACATTCCTCACAGACTTTGATTTGCAAAAAAAAAAAAATAATAATAA
Organism: Octopus bimaculoides; assembly: GCF_001194135.2. Lineage (NCBI taxonomy): Eukaryota > Metazoa > Mollusca > Cephalopoda > Octopoda > Octopodidae > Octopus > Octopus bimaculoides. Next base: position 2,771,651 of record NC_068996.1, on the reverse strand, counting down.
AAAAATAAAAATAAATAAAAATTCATCTTTATTATTTTGTAGAATTTTGTAGATAAATGATACTCTCTTGTAAATCAGTTTGTTCTGTTTTGCTCACAATTGCATTTTTTGCTGTTAAGAATCCTCCTCAGTTAAATTAAACCATTAAATCTTTCTTCAATTGTTGTAAACTTGTACAATAAATCTTTATATTATCATCAGTAAATAATTATCAACTAATTTTCACAGATGGAGCTTGAGAACTTCTTTCTGCCAAGGTTTCACTTGTTCAATTCAATTTTCCTTATAGAGCTGTTTGATGCATTCTTTGTATGTGTTATATTATAATTGAGCAAGATCGTTGCCAGTGCCCCTGAACTGGCTTGTGCGGGTGGCACATAAAAGACACCATTTCAAGCGTGGCCGTTTTCGTGCGGGTGACACGTAAAAGCACCCACTACACTCTCTGAGTGGTTGGCGTTAGGAAGGGCATCCAGCTGTAGAAACCTGCCAAATCAGACTGGAGCCTGGTGTTGCCATCCGGTTTCACCAGTCCTCAGTCAAATCGTCCAACCCATGCTAGCATGGAAAGCGGACGTTAAACGATGATGATTCCTTGCATTTTCAAATCCATGTTTATTCATCATGTCACAAGTATCAGGAAGTAAGAATAACATCAATTTCTTTAACTACTTGGTCATTGTGATTTATAGGTAAAAATTCAACAATGGTGTCATAAAGATATGGACAAATTGTTTCAAACAGAATGTTTTTGAATCCAAGCAGAAGCCAAAGAATGTTTTAAGTTTGAGCTTTGATTTTCTTAATAGTGAGACCAAGTTTTAAGACTGCGGATCATTAAGCTTTTTAACATAGTGAATTAACCAGTGAATTAGTAAATTTTAAATAGATTAAGCAGTTTATTTTTTCATATATGATAAGAGACCATTTGAACTGTTGCAGATGATGCACTACCAGTTGCACATAATACCATCTTAACGGAAGGGAATATATCTATCTTCAAGGTAACTTTTTGAAAGAATCACAAAACACACATAAACTATTAATAAAGCTTCATTGCCTGATACAATTGTACTGTTATGATGCAGGCTAAATTATGACTTCCTCAGTTCCATGCACAACTGATTTCCAATATCTTCACCCAGTTCATCAATTCGGCAATTGACATTACTATAACTGAAAAAGAACTGATTTCAAAATGTCTGCATCAACTTAAAGGATTGTGAGAATTCCTGAAGCTGTGGATATTACTATTATCTTTCCAACTGTATGTGGTTTTTCCATTGTTAACTAATAGTTATAATATCTTGTGGGAAACAATTAGATAAGTTTTCAGATTTCCATTAGATTTTTTAAATATCAATATTTCTAAAAAGAAAAAGAAAAAAAAGGAAAAAAAGTCGTCGGCAGACCCAATAACTAGCTGTAACTTGTTTTATGATATTTCTTTGACACTTTCTTCAGATCTATGTTTCTAATGTGTAAGATTATATTCTGTGAAAAGCAATTAAGCATTTTTCAAAATTTCATATTTTTTGTTTGTTTTCTTCTTTGTTTTTCAATTTTTTCTTGGATTCTATTTTTATTTGTTACGTTTGAAAAAAATTTCTTTTTCAGAACTTCAAAATTATTTTTTAAATAAAAATATTATGAACAATTCCATGCATATAAATGGTAGAAGACAGATTGCAACATCTACTTTTGATTTGTGTTCTTGTATGTAAATGTGATGATATCACATTTTATTTTTCATACAAATTACTGAAAGAGAAAATAAAGAATTTCTTAGTGAAAGCTCATAATTTGTACACACATACACACACACTATGAATGAAGATTTTATAATCAATGTTGTCTTGAGATATGGACACAATGGGCAGTTTCCTGAGGGCAGGGGCAAAGGTAGGGTAAATGGCGCTCAGGGAAAGCATCAAAATTGACCCCCCCCCCG
>NC_068996.1:2756683-2769655 GCF_001194135.2 Octopus bimaculoides | reverse complement strand
CCAACCAAAAAATGGAAACTCGCATAGAAATGGCTTCATTAGAAAATGATGTTGGCCAAAATTGCACCCCACTTCAAAGTGGCACCCAGGGTATGTGCCCTGCTTGCCCCACCCTAACTATGCCCCTGCCTGAGGGATAGGGGTGTAATCCATGTATGCACAGAGCCTTGCTTTGTCAGGGAGGGTCCTACAAAGCTATCAAGCAAAACCTGTTCAAAATTCTTTCACACATGTATGCACACATACACAAAAAAATGCTGTCCTCTGTTTCACAGTGCTTGAATATGCAAAATTATGTGACACTAGCAATATTAATATGGAGAAATAATATTTATCCCTACTTAAATGTGGATGTTCTGTTAGAACAAACTATACTGCGGTAGATACCACGAGAGAAACTCTCATATTGGCCTTTGGTGCATATAAGCATGCTTGTTTATATCACTAGTGGGGAGATAAATCCATGCCGTTTCTGGCACTAGTAGCAACACTCATACCAGGGTATTCTTCTACCAGATCATCATGCAATCACCTTGCTTATTCACAAATGATACCATCAGAGTTTCTCATTTATCCAAATCAGCAACAATTTCTCCACTTCTTCAATTGTCTGTAAAATCTGTTTAGTAAGAATTGTCACTCTTCTTGCATCATCAGCTCCCTTGATCGTATCTTTGTTTCTGAGAATAGTAGAGATCATTGATTTTACCATACTAAACTGGGTTGCAAGATCAGAGACAGAACCACCATCTTTATGTTTGGCAATAATTTCTCTCTTCACCTCTATCATAATCTTTTTTTCTTTTCACTTTGGTATCATTATTATTCTTTGGTCCCTTGGTGCCTTATCTAATAATTTCTAAAAGAAACACAAAGCACAATAAAATTCAAGAGACAACATGGGAAATTCAAGCAGTGATGTGCAATGAGTGCAATTAGCCAGGCAGCATCTGACACTCTTGTTGCCAACCATTGACGTTGGCTTACCTGCTCATGACACTGTTCTTCACCAAACATGTTTTATGTTAAAAAAAAACAAATGATTGTAAACCAATTTATTTGTGATGAGAGGCATTCATAAAAACTGAATTCACTAAATTTGAACTGTAGAGTGGACATAAAAGCTGAAATAACTAAGAATATTTAAATCTGGAGAAAACCTTTGTGTTGTTACTTGATATTCTAAAACCAGCAACCAAATCTCCTTCAAAATGACACCCAGCTTTCTTGGTGACATATGAACACAATGGATAATATAAGAGTCATAGACATAGTTTATCTAGAATGGTTTCAACTGGAAATTTGCTTATATTTGGATATCTGATTGATTAGGGTTTGCTTGGGGTTAATCTTCAATGTCAGCTGTAATAAACTTTACACATTCATCTTTCTTTGCTTTGCCTTCAAATACTACCTGTGCTCAACAATGTATTTCTTCTTTCTCAGATGAACAAAATATCTAACAATAATATAAGGAATCAGTTCAATTACTGATAAAAAAAATCTACTTTGCTACCAGGCAAGAACCTAGTATAGAGCTAATATATTTATTCTCTGTTCTCAATATTTTGGACACCTCAGATAATGTTAATTCCATAAGGAATATTTTCTATTATGAATGAAGAAATTAGATTAGTCCATCATGAGAAGCACCAAGATTATTGCTATTTCCATTTAATTTTTTCTGTTGCAGCTGCTGATCTCAGAATCTATAGAGTTGTATAGTGTGTTCGTCTTGGCAGTAGGAGATCAACATCTGACTGTGAGCAACATGTTTAAATTTCCCCTTAGTAGTATGTTTTCATGCTGGATCCAAATATTTTTAGCTTAAATTTAATTCTTGAAGTGCTTAACAAAAACTTTGGCCAATCAAAATATTGATTCAACAAATAAAAAAAAGACAAACTAAATACTGGAACACACTGTTTTAGTTTTCTAAAATTGATTATTTCAGATAAATATATATATATATATATATATATATATATATATATATATATGTGTGTGTGTGTGTGTGTGTGTGTGTGTTTACAAACAGGCACATAGACATACATATACACATGCACACACACAACATCAAGAGTTATTCTTTTCAAACTGCTTTGTCACTTACCAGCATATTTGAAGTCTCTTATGAGACAGCTTCATGATTCTTGAGCTACAATTCAACATTAATAGTCAACAAAATTGTTTATATTATAGCATTTGTACCTATTAAAAATTTTTTTTTATACCTCTTTCTTTCACTTTTACCTCCTCCTCCTCCCTCTTTTCATCCAAAATGAGGGGTAAAAGAAAAAAAAAAGTTCTCAAATTGCAGAAAAGAATTTATATGAATTGATTTACTAGTTAGTACCATGAATATCTTGTTTCAGGAAGATCTTTTGAATGCATTTTTTATTAGGTCACATTCTTTAGTTATATTACCAAAAAGAGCGGCAGAGTAAATAAATAAAAACTGACCTGGGATTTGGATATAAGGCTAAACTATTAATCAATTCTTTTAAATTGTTTTTTCTCTTCTTTTCCTATTTTTTATATATATGAGTCTATTTCTTTACCTGTCTAGTATGTATCATTTGTAATATATATCTGAATTGTTGTGTGTGTGTGTGTGTGTATATATGTGGTTGTGCGGTCTCTAATTTCTATTATTCATTTTTCCCTCATGAACAATAAATCATTTGGTCATTAAGTGAGTAAAAAATTCCTTAACTTTCATAGACTAAAAGAAAATATAACAAACAACTGATTCATTTTAAGAACACAGAACTTTTGGTGGAATTTTTTAATGCTTAATTTAAGGGATAGGTCACTAGACTTATTTAATCAGACCTCCTCAGCTACAACTTATCTCGTTTTATTAGATACATAAAGAATGATGTAGGTTAAATGTTAGTTTCCAAAATGTGGTCTTGGATTTGATCCCATAGCTTGGAACCTTGGATGAGAGTGCATGCATACATACATATATATATATATTTACACTTCACCTTATAAGTACGTGTGTGTTTGTTTGTGAGTATCTCAGTGGTTAGAACGTCAAGCTTACGATCGTGAGGTTGTGAGTTTGATTCCCGGCCCGGGCTGTGTGTTGTGTTCTTGAGCAAGACACTTTATTTCACGTTGCTCCAGTTCACTCATCTGTAGAAATGAGTTGCTACATCACTGGTGCCAAGCTGTATTAACCTTTGCCTTTTCTTGGATAACATCAGTGGTATGGAGAGAGGGGAGGCTGGTATGCATGGGTGACTGCTGGTCTTCCATAAACAACCCTGCCCAGACTTGTGCCTTGGAGGGTAAATTTCTAGGTGCAATCCCATGGTCATTCATGACCGAAGGGGGTCTTCTCTCTCCTCTTCATATGCATTGAGATTATATATATATAGTCATATGATGAAGATGATGATATATATATAGTATGTTTTGACTAAATTTGATAATTTGTAGAAAAGGAATAGAGAGCACAATATCGTACCCAAAAATAAAGGTATTTAAAAATATCAAATGAATCAGACTATAGCAGGGAGATAAGAGTTTACTCTTAAGTAGCTGCCTTCAGCTTCCACTGTGGCTTCAAGACAGCTCTGGTTCCTGGTGCATGTGTTCCTCACTGTATCAGGTGAAAAATCTTCAAACACCTCCTTGATCTTGGCCACCAGCTAGCTCAGCCTTGGTACTGCAGGCAGAATGGGTGGTGTCTTCCTTAACAACTATGCCCCACACATAGTAATTGATGGGATTATGATTGAGAAAATTAGGAGGTCAGAAATTGGTGAAGTTGTAGAAATTCTCCAACAACCACAGTTATCTCTTTCTGGAAGTATGGCAAGAAGCCTATTCCTGCTGCAACACCTATGGCCTTCCAGCAAAAACTCTCTCTAGCCACAGTCTCCAACAGCTTCACATTGCCATCTGAATTGAGCCTAAGACCCTGTTGAAGGCTGCGGGGCAGCATGACATCATCCTTACTGGAGACACACCCAAAGGCCATCACAGTTTGGGGGAACTTGGTTTTATTGATATGTAGGCTGTCAAATAGATTGCAGGAAAGCCACCAGATGTTCTGGGTGTTGTGCAACTGGTCCTGGAAGAAGTTCTTTTCATCTAAGAAAAACCAGATCATCCCTTAGCTCAACAGGATGCCTGACTTTGCGCAGGAGTTTCTTTGTCTTTCACAAGTGATTCTTTCTTAAGTGTAGATGTTAGAATTTTTCCCTGATGTCTCTTGTAAGAGTCCTTGTTCAGGACCAGCTTCAAAGTGGTAACTCCAACACCAATCCCTAATTCCTTTGCTTGGATTTTCCATCACCTTACCCTCCAATTGTTGGATGAATTCCAGCATGCGGATGCAGTCAGAACATCTGTTGTGTCCCTCCATGCTGGCCATGGCTTGTTAGTCTTTGTTACAGCCATTCATGTCCTATCTTACAACCTTTATAGTGTTTGCTGAGTATTGAGCCGCAGTCATGATGTTAACATTTTGACAACCAGCATGCAGCATCGTGATTCAGGTAACTATTTTCCAATATTCAGATGGCTTCCAGTCCTCCATGTCAACTAACTCTTTCTCAACTGCAACTTTAATCTTTATGCTCTCCAACACTAATGATTGTTCACCAATACAAGACATAAAACAAGTCATCAAATTTAGCTCAAATACTCCGTATAATATATAAGCTCAAGCATGTGTGGGCATTTAAGAAGCTTGGTTCTTAACCATTCTACTTACTAAACCAGAGGTTAGCCTTGCAGGCCTGCAAACGCTCTTCTTCTTTTCAACTCTCCTCAAATCCTCCCTCAACAACCCCCTTGCCCTCCCTCCATCATCTTTAGCCACATGTTTCTTCTCACTAAAAGCGTTAGCACAAGAAAGGAAATTGGACAATAAAAAAATATTGTCCAAAAGAACAATGAGTAACTTGATGTTTAAAGATGTGCAAAAAGAAATGAGTGAAAATACTTGCAAAATGTACACAGGAAACACTGAAAGTTACTGATTTCTCCAATGCAAGATTCATCTCCTATTTATCTAAACGGTACTTCAGATGAAATCAGTAGTGATAAAAAGAAGAGTATGGCAGCTTGCTGGAGATGGTATGTAACTAACTAGTTCAAAGAGAAACCCAAAATATAAGTAGCTGAAAATATAACACTTGCCATGAACAACATCAACATTTTATGTCTAATTTTCGATAATGAATTGGGTTGGAGGGTTTTTCTAAAGCAGGTGTTTTCACAGCTGAATGCCTTTCCTATCACTAACTCTTTTAGTTGTATCTTAAGATGTGCAGGGGCATGGTGTAACAGTTTTGATGTCAAGATAGCCACGATAAGCTGTAAACTATGAAAATATCTAGCCAGGTACTTTGTATCTATGTTCCATCCTTAAGCTATAGAATGACAATTTGGAAAATGCAATGTCTGCAGCTTACCTTGAGATACCGACTGTTCAGCAAAGGTATACATTCTCATTGAAATTTGAAAGTCATCAAGATTATTCAGAAACTGGCAAAAGCTTTTGAATTCTTCAAAAGTTATTCCCTGTAAAAATTATTAAAAAAATAAGTTTATTTTGAAAAATAGTTCTGAGAAAATATTGTCTAAATTGTATGTAGGGATACCAACAATATAAAGTAGTTACCATGAAAAGCAGCGGTCCATATGTATGCATATGTATAAGCATATATATTATCAGCAGGCACACACGCATACACACACGTATATACTAGAATCATAAGAAATTATTTGTCTGAAAATACTTATAATAGAAAACAAAGTACAAACCTTTTCTTCTGGCATCCTCTCTCTGACACGTCGAATACACTCTTCAACTTCATTCTTCTCCAAGACTGTATAACGTAAGAGAATACGTGCAAAGTCTTCCTCAGATATTCTTTGCATACCTTTGGAGAAATCGGTAAATTCCAACTGAATAACTTCTGTCTGCAAATTTTCCATGAATCTTAAAAAAGAAAAAGAGAAAAATAAAAATCATAATCACAACGATTTATAACATTGGCATAGGGTCACAATTTTTAAGGCTGAGAATAGCCAATGACATAGACTTTGAGTACTTGGCTGGTACTTTATTTGATTCACACCAGAAGGATACAAAGTAAACATTAGAAGGACTTGTTCTCAGGCATAGACAACCAGAACATATTCTGTTGTGATTCTATCAATTCAACACCATCAACTATAGTATTAGTGGTAGTGGAGGTGGTGGAGGAGGATTTCTTATTTAAACACACAGCTAGCAATTTAGTAATTCTCGGTTGGGTGGGTGAAGGATCTGCTGTTATTATCAAACCCAGTAATTAAGAAGTATTTTATTCTATCAACCTTGAAAGAGGGGTCGAAACCCAGAACACAAAAGATCCAGAAAAATTCCTGCAGTCTTTTATCTAATGCTTTAATAATTCGGGTAACTAACACCTTAATAATAATAATGGTTTCAAAGCACTCTCAGGGGTGAGGTAAATCAATACTTAATCTATTGACCCCAAAAGGATGAAAGGCAAAGTTGACCTAGGCAGAATTTTAACTGAGAACGTAAAACAGAAGAAATACTGCTAAACATTTTGCTCAGTGCGCTAATGATTCTTCCAGCTCACTGCCTTAATAATGATGATGATGATGATTATAATAATAATAATAATAATGATGATGATGATGATGATGATGATGATGATGGTTTTTGATTTCAGTAAAAGGTCAGTAATTCTTTGGGACTCTACTTGATACTACCGATCCCCTGTACCTGACCAGTGCTGTACTTTATAAAATCCGAAGGGCTAAAAAGTAAAGTTGACTTCATCAGGAACTGAATTTAGAAATACAAGAAACTGAAACAAATGTTGCAAAGTATTTTTCCTGGTGCTCTACCGATTCTACCAGCTTGCCACCCTATATAAGAGCAGTAACAGTTTCTGATTTAAGTGTAAAGCCAACAATTCTGATCCTCACACATGACTGGTACTTTATTCTCTTGATTCTGGAAGGATAAAAGATGAAGTTGATCCAGGTGGGAATTGAGCTCTGAGCATAAGAGTTAAAAGAAATACTGGAAAGCAATTTTTCTAAAGTTCTAAGAATTTTACCAGCTCATGGAGAATTAACCAGATATATTTATCAAAGACAGATTCGAACATCTTTGTACTGTACTTTGATGAATATTTCAATCACATTTGACCAATAAATAAGTCAGAAGCTGAGAGACTTTCAGAGTATAAAGATTTTGAAATGGAAATAAGTAGGATATGAGGAAACAAAGTTAAAATACTGTGTAATTGGATATGATAAAGAAGGGCATGAACAAAAATATATAGATGATAACTCACAACTCTACTTATAATGCTATAATATAAAAGAGAAGCAGATCGTCTGTCGCCCATCACAACATCTATTAGAGGAAGGGAAAGAAAAGGAGCAAATAGAATATTTGTCCCTGTATTTTTAGAAGAAGAGAAAAGATTTTGAGAGAGAGTGTGTGTGTGTATGTAATAGATAGATAGGTAGTATTGTCACCACAGTAACTAACATGTTTTGATTAAAAACATGGAAATTTTAAGTGCAAGTCTGTCAACACAAAACAACACAGCTTCAAAAAAAAAAAGACTTTCATTATATAAACAATATAGTTATTTCATGGTTGAGTGTGTGTGTTTCTCTGTGTGTGTATTTCTGTGTGTGCATGTGTATGTGAGCATGTGTGTGTGAGCATGTGTGTGTGTGTATGAGAGAGAGACAGAGAGTGCATGTGTAAAAGATAGATGGAAAGGTTGACTGCTGTCACCAGAGTAACTAACAAGACTTTTACTATATCAAAGTCAACTATTATCGGAAATTACATGTATGATTAACAAATATTTTTACCTGCAGTATAGCAATGAGTAAAAGCCTAGTACAAAATAATAACTCTCCTATGGCCACATCCTATGCAAGATACTTTTAATCTAATATCACTACCACCCAAAAGATAAATATATTCTCATCACAATTACAATCAGTAAAATAACAATGCATACATTTACATAATCAATATCCAACACAATAACACTCCACCACATGGTAGCCAAAACACCCTCAAATCACACCCTAATGATTAAAATAAAGGATACAATCAATGGACAATGCAGGCCCTCATATACAAAAAGATGCTATTACCATACGTCTCCTCAGAGATGCCCAGAGGATAAACAACATCCCAAAGAATGTGCCAGAAACACACACAACTCTTTACACATTTAACAAAATACCACAACTCATAGCATAAAACTATAACAATACTTACACAACACATACAAAATACAATTACCACCCAAAGTTATAACACCACTGGCATGGTTTATACTGCATACAGCAAACAAATGAAACACTTAAATAATAACAGAAACCTCTATAATAAAGCAAAACAGATATTAAAGTATACAAACAGAAATCTAAATTCTCAAAAGACGATGCCCCAGGAACACAGATTTGTACTTGGTGGTGCAACAGAAACTAATACAAACTAGTTCTTTTATTCTTTTACTTGTTTCAGTCATTTGAATGCGGCCATGCTGGAGCACTGCTTTTTGTCAAACCAGGACTTATTCTATTGGTCTCTTTTGCTGAACCGCTAAGTTACGGGGACCTAAACACACCAGCATCAGTTGTCAAGCGATGTTGGGGGAACAAACACAGATACACAACATATACACACGCATACATACACACACATATATATATATATATATATACAATGGACTTCTTTCAGTTTCCATCTACCAAATCCACTCACAAGGCACTGGTCGGCCCGAGGCTATAGTGGAAGACACCTGCCCAAGGTATCACGCAGTGGGACTGAACCTGGAACCATGTGGTTGGTAAGCAAGCTACTTACCACACAGCCACTCCTGCGCCTGTTGAAAATATATTAACAATGATCCAGACCAAAATTATTTATAGTTGTTTTGATTGACTTCAAATGAATTTATAGCAAAGATTTGAACTTAACACAGTGAAGTTTGAAATTTGCCATGGCAAAAATAAAGTTATATTGGTATTCTACAATCTTTGTAGTTTCTGTTACAATTGTAAGTATGGTATATCAATGTTTATGTTTACACAGTACATGTACACATTTAGAGACTTGTACACACACATATCTACAGCAGTGACTTAACAAACATGTATATGAAGCATTAGAGAAAAAAATGTCAACTTTCCAAAAGGTTCAGAAAATAGAAGGCTTTGAATTCTTTGAAGGAATTTAGTTATTTTTAGTGAGAAAGAAAAAGAAGAAAAATGGAGAATGGTAGTTATTAACATATTATAGCTCATTGAAGAACGAAGTAAAACTTACAGAACCTTAGAACTGTAATCAAGCAGGTGCTTTTGACAATAGAATTATGTAGCCTACCAAGATAAAAACCTATTCTTATCAGAGACAAAAATATTTGCTAAATTTAAGCTGTGTCAATGATTACATAGTAGAGCAATAATGCTTTTGATCAGTATAGGACACCTGAGAACAAGGGCTTGAAGAAATAAGAAGATAGAAAACAGAGTATTTGTTATATTGTTTTTCTGTTTTGTAAGAAAGAAAAACAAATCTCCTTCAGTATAAGTTCAGATATGGCTGTGCAGTTAAGTAGATCTGTTTGCAATATGTATCTCCAGGTTCAATCCCACTGTGTATTAACTTGGGGAAATATGTTCAATCATTACAATGGGACAACAAATGTTATGCAAGTGGTTCTTAGCAGGCCAAAACAGCCCATCAACCCATTTAATATATGTGTGTGTTTGAACTTAGACTGATTTAAAAGCCACTCTAGTGCTTGTGTTTGAGCGTCCTAATAGCTGAATAATCAGAGACAGAGTAGCAGACAGAAATATGCCTAAAGATCAAGATAATTGACTAATATTCGTAAAATGATATTATATGACCATGGTTCAACAACAACTGAAAGAAAAGAAGACACACACACACACACATACATATGTATGTATGTGTGTGCTTTAAAAAATAAATATATATATATATATATATATATATATATATATAGGTGCAAGCATGGCTGTTTGGTAAGTAGCTTACTTACCAACCACATGGTTCTGGGTACAGTCCCATTGCGTAGCACCTTGGGCAAGTGTCTTCTAAAATAGACTCGGGCTGATCAAAGCCTTGTGAGTGGATTTGGTAGACAGAAACTGAAAGAAGCCTATTGTATATATGCATGTGTGTGTGTGTGTGTGTGTTTGTCCCCTCACCCCCACCAACATCGTTTGACAACTGATGCTGGTGTGTCTACATCCTAGTAACTCAGTGGTTTGGCAATAAGGGGCCGATAGAATAAATACTAGGCTTACAAAGAATAAGTCCTGGGGTCGAATTGTTTGACAGAAGACGGTACTCCAGCATGGCCGCTGTCAAATGACTGAAACAAATATATGTTACATATATATGAACGACATTATTCTGCATCCAGAAGAGAGGCTCGAGCTGTGGAGAGTATGAGCTCATCTCTTAATTACCATTACTCGTAGGTCCATTCAGATTCAGAATAGTATCTGTCAGGGTACTATTCTCGGGGCTAGAGGCAGCTTCCATTATTGTTGATAAAGCTATTGGGGAAGGCAGCTCTTTCAGTCAAAACATTAGCAGTCATCTTTCACTGTTTGTCCTTGGAACTTACTACAGTGACTGAAAGAATGGCGAAGGTATTGTACAAGTCTGTCACTTAAATCCAATGACAAATGGATGTCTCATCATCATTTCACTTCTTGATCTGATTTGTACTTTATAAAGCCTAATTGATGAATGCATGGCATGCAGGCTGATGCGAGAAAGCCAGCAACCACCATGTCTGTCTATCTGTGTCATATCAGTACCAATTCCCAGTGAACTAACCATATGTGTGCATATATGTGTGCATATGTGTACATGAGTGTATGAGTGTATGAGTGTGTGTGTGTGTGTGTGTATAAACCTCTTATAGGGATATTTTATCCAAGATACACTGGTTTAATATTTTGTATATTGAAGAGATATTTGTTCAATGAATATATTGTATAAAATATCATGAAATATCAAACATTATTATAGACTTACAAAACAGATGGATACAAATTCATTTATTAATTAATCAACATAATCACCAACAATTGTTTCATTTCTCAAACAAAATTACAATGACAAAACCTATATAAATATATAATTTTGCATTTTAAATAGCTTGTAGGGAGAATCATCAGGGTGTGTAAAGGACAATACCAGGACTACATAAGGATACATTTGGAATAATTATGTGTGTGTGTGTTAGTGTGTGGACGCATGTGTTAGAATTATTCCTGTTATTTCAATTCCATAATAATAATAATAATCATGAATGATGGGTTATATATGGGTGAAGTAATATAATGAATAAAAGAAAGTAAAAGTGAAATAAAATGTATGTTCATGGAATAAAATAAAATAAAAGTGTAATATATATTCATTTTTATTTATTATCTATTATTTTTACTTTATTTTTGCTCATATATACATTAATCTATATACCTAAAGAAGCAACTTAGAAAGGAACATATACACCATACACATGCATATTGATGTATAAACTACTGACATGCATATTGATGTATAAACTACTGACATGCATACTTGTTGCATGTATCATTGGCATGGGTTGAATGGTCTGACTGAGGTCTGGAGAGCCAGAAGGCTGCACCAGGCTCCAATCTGATCTGGAAGCGTTTCTACAGCTGGATGCCCTTCCTAACATCAACCACTCCGAGCGTGTAGTGGGTGCGTTTTATGTGCCACCGGCAGTGGAGCCAGTTAAGCAGACCTGGCATCAATCACATTCGCATAGTACTTTTTACATGCTACCAGCACAGGAGCCAGGTAAGGAGCACTGGCAACAGCTACGATTCTGGTTTTACTTGTCTCAACAGGTCTTCTCAAGCATATCCTATCATCCGATGCATCAGGGATATTCTTAATATTCATGCATGGCTGCAATCTCACTTTAGTTGCCAGATCTTCAATCACAGCATATCTCCAAACGTCCCGGTCTCCTGTCATTGCCTCTGTGAGGCCTAATGTTCAAAGGTCATACTTCACCACCTCATACCATGTCTTCTTGGGTCTACCTCTTCCACCCTGGCCTCCTAATATGCTACAAAACACTTTTTGTGGTCCGAGAAACAGGGTGGGGTGTGGTGGAAGCCTCGGAAATTTTACCCATTTATATTGTGTAATTCACTGACAAATTGTTACCTACCTCTTTGTTTCTTTGTTAAATAAATGGATTCTCAGCAAAACACTTTTTTCCTCGGCGTAAAATAAAAACAAAATTCTTTCACGCCCAAAGTAATGTGTGTGTGTGAGAGAGGGGGGAGGAGAAAAATTAACGATTTAAAATAAATATATTTTAATTGTTTTGTGAAAAAGTATATATAATCTGATTATAAAATATAGTGTCTTTCAAAAACATCCTAAATTTGAATATTATATCTCGTGTTTAAGAAAAAAAAACATTTTAGATTTTTATTTTTGATGAACGCTGTCAATAACTCTCTCCCTCCCTCACACATACATCAACAAACAACTTCTCTCTCCCTCACAGATACACACATGCATCAAACAACTCTCTCTCCCTCAGACACACACACACACATTTTCATTTCGCTATGGCAAGAAGGGACTTAACTCATGTTAGCAAACTTCAAAATTGGTAAAAGTTAAGGCTGAAAATCGATTTTTACTGCTACCTGTGGGTGCCTTGGGAAAAATAATTTGATGAAAATACAGCTAGGGTTGTGACGAACGTCCTCCTAAAATTGGAGCGACATGCGTGCTAATTTGTGGACGTGCATAAATTACATTCATGTACATACACACACACACATCCTGCCTTTCACAAATATACAGATATTACTTCACCCGTATATAACCCATCATTCATGATTATTATTATTATT
>NC_068996.1:2747891-2756583 GCF_001194135.2 Octopus bimaculoides | reverse complement strand
ATATATATATATATCTTATGAGGCATCTAAGTGGATAGTAATTCTAAATAAAGACTAAACTGGACTGTAGTAACCAGCCCAGCACAACCCAAGCATAAAAGGATGTTGATAAACCATTTATCAATCACGCTTTCCTTATCTCTCTTCATACAAACACACATATATGCATATATATTACAATATATGGTAAAAAAGTTTGTTTGGAATGTTGGATGCACACATGCCTTTACTGTTGCTGGAAATAGAAGTAAGATGGAAGTGATACTATGTGAGGCTGTTGAAGAAAGAGAATGCTTACTAATCCACATATGCACATGTAAAGGTATAAGTTCAACCCAAGAGCATACCTACGTATGTATTATGTATGTATGTATGTATATATGAATGTATGTATGTATGTATGTATGCATGTATATATGAATGCATGTATGTTATGTATGTATGTGTGTTATGTATGTGTTTGTGTGTGCGTCTATGCATTAATGTGTATATATGACAGATCCAAGTAGAGTTTCCATCTACTAAATTTCCACTTGCAAGGCATTTGTCAAACTGGTAGGGACACTTGCTCAAGGTAGCACAGCATGCAATTAGATTCTGAATCATGAGTTTCAAAAGAGAATTCTGTACAACTCACAATGTACATAATATATGTAAATAAGGTAATTTTTACAAACTGTTAATTTTTACATTTTATCGTAATTTAGAAAGCTAAACTATGTATGAAGTGACATAAAGGAGCACGGGGGAAGAGGAGAGAAACAAAGTTATATACAGAAAGTGATATAAAGAGTGTCAAAAGTAAAATGATTAAGGTGTGTGGAAGTGCGAGATACAGAGAGAGAGTTATTCAGACTTGATTTTCAAATATCTATATTTAGGGTAAGAATGCTGAAGTAGAGTAGAAAATATTTAAGACATTGTATGATTTGTATGTAAGCATAGTATTGTAGTGAAAAAAAAGAGAAAGAGAAAATGTACAAGTATTTAAGGCATGTAGCTTTGGTATGTAAGTAGGTATGTGGGAGGATAGGTAAGTAGGTATGTGGGAGGATAGGTAAGTAGGTATGTGGGAGGATAGGTAAGTTGGTAGCCTCTATATTTACAGATGTAATGCTTACTTCAAACAGTAAATCTGTACTTATACATATATATGTATACACTCACACACACATGCATGTATGTCAGTGATTTAATGCCAATTAGATGTGTGGACCAGGGTGTCTGTGTGTGTGTGTGTGTGTGTAGTAGTAGTAGTAGTAGTAGTAGTAGTAGTAACAGTATGATCCGAGGTATAGGAGCAAAGTGTGAGCAACTGTTAGGGGTTGAACATTATGGCCCTGAAGAGAAAAAGCCAGGGTGACAAGACCAAACCTTAGGCACACTACAAGTGGTTGTAAATGAAGCAGAAATAGCTGCATCAAGACATCTGTAGCATGGAAGCTACAGATCCAAGAGATGAGAAATGGGTAAAGCCCACAGCGAGAAGTTTTCAGAGAAGATATGCATACCGGACAAGGTCAAAAGCTTTGCTGATATAAACACCGACATCGTTTTCATTGAATTTCTCTAAAGTGTAAGTCTATAGGTGAATGACATAAAGAGGGAATCTAACTCTGGATGTTGCATAGATGGTCGCTGAGTAGGGAGAATTTCAAAATATTGGAAAAGACCATTTTCAATGGCTGTCACTTTTAATTTAGAGATAAGTCCAACAGGACATGGGATACACTGAAGTGTGCCTACAAATATCAGATTATATCCTTGTAGAGAGTGAGAAATTCTGAAGTTTAATGAATATAAGAACAAGTCCTCTCAGTTTTTACACATGTGTGTTGTGCTGTGTGTATATAGATGTCTGTCTATCAATCTCTACACACACACATACATGAGTACATACACATAACACATAGTGGCTCATCCATGTTCCCATGCATAAAGCTTGCCTCTTCTCGTTCCCAACTTCACCATGCCGACCAGGTCATTCTTCTCTCTTTGCTTCTACTCCAGAAAACAGTATCATCTTCACTACTCTTGCTACTTACCTCCCACTACTCTCTTCTGCATCCCTTTACTTTCCCCAACTCAAGGCTCCTTGTTCATCAACCTTTCAACCCTACCCATTTGGGCAGTCATCTACATTGCCCCACTTCTACTCATAATTCAATTCTCTCTTCTCCTAGCACGAAGCTGACCTCCACACCAGAGTTTGTAGTTGTATGAGCTGAATAGTGACCTTGACAGTGCAGGTGTAAGTACAAAGAAAGTACCTGGACCAGACTGTAAAGTGGTTGGCATCAGGAATGCCATCCAATCATAGAGACCAAGCCAAAACAGACACTGGAGCTTGATGCAGTCCTTGGATATATCAGATCCTGTCAAACTGTCCAACCCATTTAACAGATGTTAAATGATGATGACGATGGCAACATAATAAACATACAATAAAATATAAGTGTCTGTGTGTGTGCGCATGTCTCTCTCTCTCTCTCCCTCTCTCTCTCTCTCTCTCTCTCTCTCTCTATATATATATATATATATATATATATAGACATACACACATATAATGCATAGTCATACATAGATACATAGAAAAAATCCACATGCATTATGTACATGGTGGCCATGAGCTTGATTTCAAGCAAGATCACTTTCTCATTCCAGATATATCTCTGTAACATAGATAGCTCTTTAACCATGCATCCACAGATAACTATGTAACGCTGACTTCATTTAAAATATTTAAGTGATGTCATGAAATCTCTTTTCTGACATGTTTTGGAGATTCTTAGAAAGAACTAATTTCTATAAAGTAAAACATTTTAAAATCTGAAGAAAGATGGCAGGACCAACCTTACTTACCACATATGGTCCTTGATGACATGAGCTTTGATGCGGAAGCAACTTGCCTTCCTAGAACTTCTGTGTCACGTATAAAAGATCTCCAGCTCATGCTTAATGTACACTTTACACTCTCAGAATTTCTATGGGCCATATCACATATGAGTGTAGTAGGAACATAATGGAGTTTGCTTTTAATCCACATAATTTCAGCAGACAATGAAGCCAAAATCATGTGGTTTGGAAGCAAACTTAAACACATTACTATTATTATTGAGACATGAAAGCAACACTATGACAGGTTACTAAATGTGGAAAATGCATGGGAGAAGGAGAGTCTTTCAAATGTTGAACCAATTGAGGGACCAGCCATCAGAGTTGATAGCAGCACAATAGATAAGGCAATCAAGTAAATGAAGAGAGGGAAAGTCCCTGGGTCATCAGGAATCACTGTAGAGATTATTAAAATATCTGGTGGTGTAGGATACAGCCTAGTCACCTGTATAGTTAATCAGGTTATTCAGGAAGGCACCATCCCCAATGACTGATGTAGTAGTATTATAGTTAGCTGCTACAAGGGTAAAGACGATGCCTTAGATACAAACAACTACAGAGGTATTAAATTGCTAGACCAAGTCATGAAAGTTACCGAGAGGGTTACAGCTCAATTGATTAAGAATAGAATTAAACTAGACAAGATGAAGTTTGGTCATGTTCTTGAGAAGAGTAGCACAGATGCCATCTTCCTAGTGAGAAAGCCGTAGGAAAAGTATTTGGCCAAAAGTAAGCCATTATACTTAGCTTTCATTGACCTGAAGAAAGCTTTCAACAGAGTTCCTTGCTCTGTTATCTGGTGGTCTCTAATGAAGTTAGTAGTAGAAAAGTGGCTTGTTAGAGCTGTATAAGCCATATACAGAGGTGCTGTCAAGAAGGTGAAAGTCGGCCATGAATACAGTGATGAATTGAGTGTACAAATAGGGGTTCACCAAGGTTCAGTTCTCAGTCCACTCTTATTCATTAGAGTCCACCAGGCCGTAACAGAAGAATTCAAAACTTGATGCCCAAGGGAACCACTTTATGCTGATGATCTTGCTCTTATTGCAGAACCTTTAGCAGAAACAGAGAAAAAATTCCAGGTATGGAAGTAAAACTTGGAATCAGAGGGCCTTAAAGTTAACCTGGCAAAGACCAAAGTTGTTGTCAGGTAAATGGGGCCGCTCGATATGTAAGAAAGTGGGAAGTAATTCCATTTGCCATTCCCAGTGTAAGCTTTGGACTCATAAGAGGTGCAATGGAATAATAGGTAGATTAAAGGATAAAGTCATCTTTGTATATGGCAGATATGCAGGGACAATAAGCACTGAAAGCACACAGGATTTAGTTCTCTCTCAAATGCTCAGGAAGCTCTCTTGAGGTTGTAGATAGTTTCTATTACCTAGGTGACCAAATAAGCAGTGGTGGAGAATGCTCTGAAAGTATTGTTTCAAGAATAAGAATAGGATAGAGGAAGTTCAGAGAGCTATTACCTCTGCTGGCAACAAAAAGACTCTCTCTCAGAGTGAAGGGTAGATTGTATGATGGTTGTGTATAAATGGCTATACTCCACGGGAGTGAGGCATGGGATCTGAATGTAGAAGACATGTGCAGACTGGAGAGAAATGAAGGTAATATACTCCACTGGATGTGCAACATCGGTGTACATGTAAGACAAGGTGGAAATGTATTGAGAGAAAAGTTGGACATAAAAGGAATCAAATGCAAGAGAGAAGACTATGTTGGTTTGGAGATGTGATGCATGCGTATGAAGATAGCTGTATAAAAGAAGTGCTGATCATAGAAAGTGGGTGGTACCTGTGGAAGAGAGAGACCCAGGAAGATATGGGATGAAGTAGTAAGGATCCATCTAAGGATATTGGATCTCACAGAAGAAATGACAATGGACTGAGATGTCTGGCAATATGGGGTTCTTGAGAGGAGATGCCCACATCAACAAAACGGAGTTCTAGAAGTGCTGTGCGTTCCATCCACACATAAAAATAAAATTTTCACACACCCTAACAACGAAACTACATCATTTCTGCATATTTCCTATTTCAAGCTCTATGCTTATCTCTCACTCACTAATCCTGTCCTCACAGCCCTGCTCATTGTATCATTGCTATCCAATGGCACCCTGCTCTATATACTCAGGTCTTCACCACTCACTGCATTCCCCTCCCCCACTCTCTACTCATGTCCCATTGGCAATGCCCTGCCACTTGTATTATAACCTCCGTACCTCAAGATAGATGCCCTGGCACTTGCCACCATCTATTTTTTTCTTCAACTCTACCATCCCATTTATATTCTGATCCCTGTCCCCTGTGAGTATGCCCTGACACTCCACCACCATCTCTCTCCTGCTCTCTCTTGCACTCTTGTTGTCTCTCACTCTCCATTTTCCTTCCTCTTCCTTCAGGATGGGTAACCATGTATCTCCTTTACAATCACACACCTGTTTCTGTCCTCATTCCTGATCACTCTCTCCCTCCCCATCTGGGTAACCTTGTACCTCCTCTACAGCAACACACCCCTCTTTGCCTCTCTCTCTCTCACTCACCCTTCATCATCTGACACAAGATCACCTCCTCCTCCTCCAATTCCCCCTCCCCTCTCAAAGGATTTTTATCTTGCAAGCTACTTGGTGACCTTGCCAGCACAGGTGCTACTTAAAAAGCATTCAGTCCACATTGTGAAGTGGTTGGCATTTGGAAGGGCATCCAGCAGTAAAAACCATGCCAAAACTGACCTCACCTGTGCTTGTGCCACATAAAAAGTACTCAGCCCACTCTGTTGGGTGATTGGTGTTAGGAAGGGAATCCAACAGTAAAAACCTTGCCAAAACAGTCACAGAAGTCTTCTGCCTGGACAGATTCTGTCAAGCCATCCTACCCATGCTAGTATAGAAGGCCAATATTAAGTGATGATGATGATTATTATTATTAGTTTTATTATTCTTTTTTAGAACTGGATCTCAAAGCACATATGAGGTACTCAAAAGAAACCAGAATTTTGCAATATTATTTCATTCACTTAGTTTTACATGTTTACACTTTTATCACCTTCAAAGTATTCTCCATTTGAAGCAATGCTTTGGTTCATATGTGCTTTCCACTGTTTAAAGCAGTCCTAGAAATCTAGCCTTTTAATGCCTCCATCATTTTTTATGTTTTTTTCTCCATCTCTTCCACATCAACAAATTCCATAGCAACAGCTTTCATCCACCAGTGATGGCCTTCAAAAAAAAAAAAAAAAAAGGTCCAGCTCAACTTCCATCTGTTCTTTCACTTCACAACAAGCATTCAGTCGTGACTGCTTTTGATCTTCTGTGAGCAAGCAAAGCACAAATTTTGCTGCAACTCTTTGCATTCGCAATTTCTCGCTCAAAATTTCATTGGCAGGAGCCCCAGGACACACCAGTCATATCAACAAGTACATCGTTTGGTAATGGTTGTCCAAGATCAGTTCATGAACTTTTGTGATGTTTTCATTCATTCAGGAGGTCAACAGTTGCCCTGAACGAGGTTGGTCTTCAAGTGACAAGTGATCATTCCTAGAGCATGGAAACCACTCGTAAACTTGTGCTTTGCTCATAACAGTGTCCTTGTAAGCTGTCTGAAGCATGACAACTGTTTCAACTGCCATTTTCCCCAGCAGAAAACAGAATTTCATGGAAGCACGCTGTTCCTTCATTTCAACTATTGCAAAAACTGACAAACACTGCAACACAAACATGCACCACGTGGCAGTAAGACCCCACTTGATGCCACCAGATATCTGAGGATTGCATCAAGTGGCTGCTAGCAGGAGAAGCCCTAACAGCAACCGGTTTGTTCAACAGAGAAGGTTTCCTTTTGGGTACCCCCTCATACATAAATGCTATAAGCAATAAATAAGTGTATTCATTATTCATAGCATTTATTTGCTTTGAGATCCAGTTCTGAAGAAGAATCAGATAACTTATAAATTCTTATGATGACAACAATTATTATAAAAGAAATCATTACTGAATGAGAAAGCACTGGGGTACAAATATACAAAGCCCAGTATACCCATCATGACTACCCGTCTGATAAGGGTACACCAGGCACATACATCATAACCACATGTGCACAAAATGATGGTCTTATATCAAGATAAACAGCGCTTGACCTTGCAGGTGAAGCCCAGTTAAAATTTTCTTCAGGTTGAGTAGCTCATCCTGCTCAAAAGGTTCATCATCATTATTATTATTCTGTGAAGTGGTAAACTATTCTTCTACAACATATTCTTCATATAATGCAAGAGGCCTTTAGTTAGTTTCACTTCATACAGTAACGATACACATAAGAGTTTGAAAAATTATAAAACAGCAGAAAGTGCAAAGAAAGAATTTTTGATCATTTTACTTAAGACAATGATTCATAGTATACTCAGATAAGACCGTATTGGATTTATGTAGGAATATAATCCTCACCACTAGGTATATGAAAGAGAAGTTGGGAAGTGTTTAAAGCACGACTGCTAAACATACATGTATATGTTTAGACACACTCGTTTGTGAGCAGCATTTGGCATACACACACAAACGCACACATTTGTGAGCAGAGTATGGATGTTGAAAAGAAAATATTTTGTGGTACATCATTAAAATGATTTGATTTTATATATATATATATATATATATATATATATATATATATATATTTGTACTTGTGTGTGTTTATGTGTGTATGTATGTGTGTATATATATATATGTATTCCAACCACTGGAGCTGTCTGCTATAGTTGTTGTTGCAGTAACTATTTGTTATTCTTACTCTTTAACATTTTATGTTACAGTTAGAAGTCTTTTTTTTTTTTTACAATCTTGTTTTTGTAACCTAGGTAAAGTAGGTAACAAGGAAAATATTTAAAAAGAAAAAAAAAACACTTATACATCTAGTTTGCAGTCTCAGGTGGTCTGGTATCATCATCAATATTATTATCATTATTATTATTATTGCCTATTTCTGACCATACTTCACACCATGATCATTAACCAGATGCTTTAGAAATGTGACTCTACTATAGCTCTAAAGGCCTTTCTGGTCTGATTCCTAAAATAATAATCCTTTACTGTTTTACTTATATCTTCAGTGCTCCCCACCTGCCACTATGAACAGTTTCTTTCATTGCTAGCAGCACTGATTAACTACATCCCTCCACCATCCCATACCAAAAAAAAAAAACAAAAAAACAAAACAAAAGCACGTGTGTGTGTTAAAGTAACAATCCAGATAACCCCTAAAAGTCTTCATATTTCAATGATTGCTTATTTATTTAATCAACCAAATCAATAAATACTTTTTATGGTACTGGTTTACACTCCTTGGCTTATTTCAACCACTTCAGTTTATATAAACTGAATTAGTATGTAATATTAACTGATATATTTATTCAAATAACCATTTCAAATTTAAAAAAAAAGTGAATATTACAAAAATATTATACACCACAAACTGATGAAGTAAGCCTTGAATCTGGCTTGCAGAAGAAGGAACTGTCTCAGATCTAAATATGTATTTTTACATGAGCTCAATGCAGTTTTATGTATTTGTTTTTTTAGCTGTTAAAAGTCTGATCCCTATTGGTCATGTGACTAATGCCACACCTCTAACTATCCTACCTTAATGTTAACTAGCACTTTGTGACATGATACTCCAGGTTAGAAAGTGGCAGGCTGGCAGAATCGTTAGCAGGCTGGGCGAAATGCTTAGCAGTATTTCGTCTGTCTTTACGTTCTGAGTTCAAATTCCACCAAGGTCAGCTTTGCCTTTCATCCTTTTGGCGG
>NC_068996.1:2745016-2747881 GCF_001194135.2 Octopus bimaculoides | reverse complement strand
GGGGGGGGGGGTTGATAAATTAAGTACCAGTTGCGTACTGAGGTCGATCTAATTAATTGGCCCCCCTCTCCCAGAATTTCAGGCCTTGTGCCAAGAGTAGAAAAGAAGATTAGATCAGTGTTGCATTTAACCTTATATGTGTTTGAATCTTATAAGGGTTTGCTGAAAAGCTGCTGGTTTTGAGGTAAAAGAAAATACAGGAGGATCAGTTAATTATGATTTTATTCAACATATTCTCCTCTCAGATTCACACACTTATTGCAGTGATCCTTCAGTTTTTCTAAGCTCTGTAAAAGAACTCGGAAGGTTGGGCCTCCAACAGGCCTTTCATGGTATCCTTAAAGCCTTTTCAGCACCCGCCTCGTAGTATACCCGTGTCAATTTTGTTAATTACTCATATGAGTTCTTAGGAAACAATTATTATGAATTAAGAGATTATAATGTTCAAAATGAAATTCATCTGGTTCAGTTTATATCTCAATTTGTTCAGATCAATGGCCACCAAAAGTTGCATTCTACTTGTGAAGAAGGATCAAGTAAATAGTGCTATTTTGGAAAAGTTTGCAAAAGAACCAAGGCCTGAGTTCATTTTCTAGAGATAGGATTTGGCCCACTAGTAATTAGGTATTTTTATGGGCTGTTGAACTCTGTTTCATTTTTCTCAAGAAGACTAATGCCACAACTCTAAATAACCCAATTTATAGTTAACTATTTATCTTGTAGTAAATACATGTTCAAATAGGATGTGTGTGTGTGTATATATATATATATATATATATATATATATATATATATATATATATATATCTGTATCTTTTAACTTTTACTTGTTTCACTCATTTGACTGCGGCCATGCTGGGGGACCAACTTGAAGTATTTTAGTCGAACAAATAAACCCCAGTACTTCTTTTTTAAGCTTGGTATTTATTCTATCAGTCTCTTTTACTGAACCACTAAGTTACAAGGATGTAAACACACTAACACTGGTCTTCACACACACACATGCACATGATGAGCTTCTTTCAGTTTCTATCTACCAAATCCATGCACAAGGCTTTGGTCAGCCCAAGAGTATAGTAGAAGACACTTGCTAAGATGCCACGCAGAAGTACTTTGAGCAAGTCAGAAGTGTGTGTGTGTGTGTGTATCATAATCATTACCATAGTTCAATGTCCATGTCCTATGCTACCATATATCATACTCTACAGTCTTCTGTGGCATGGTTTCTATGGCTAGATGCTCTTCCTAACACCAACTATTTTACAGCATGTACCAGAGGCTATTTTCATGGTCCCAGCACAAATGAGATTGCTATGCAGCCTACAAGACTAAGACTCCTTTGACTACAGAAGAGAGGGAGCTGGTTTTATGCTATGAGATGAGGGATAAATGCATGAGAAATGGTTTCTTGATGTAGAAAAGTAACACAGCAACTTACAAGAGAGGGCAGAAGTGGCTAGGATGGAAAATAAGAACAGTGGTGAAGAAGTGTCAGGTGAGCAGAAGTGTATGGGGCCATGAGAACAGGACACATAAGTTAGAAGAGGTTGCAAGAGCGTATGGGAGAATGACAAATAACCAGAAATAGGGAATAGGTCTAAGAGGGTGAATATAATAAAGAAATGTTGGAGGATGAAACGTCATTAGGTATGATTTGTTTAGCTATCTACGTGATAATCATGTGCCTTACTTCATCTGATATTTTGAGCATATCTACAATTATTTCTGTTGGACCCACAGCTCTTATGCCTTTAATCATTTTATCTACCATGCTGCTGTCAACTTGAATTACTGATCCCTCTGTAGGGTCAGCATGTTGTAGTCCTTCTCTGTCCTATTCTTTCTCTATATTCAACAGCTTCTCATTATAGCACTTCCATACCACTTTCTCGTCTTCCTTATCAGTGGTGAGTATACTTTCATCATTCTGAATACACTTCTTACCAATGACATCCAAGTTCTTTCTCACAAACTGTCTTGCATTCCTGAACACTTCACACCTCTGATCCTGACATCACAGAGCATAATGCCAATCTATTCCTTTCTGTGTCTGTGTATGTGTGTATAATACAGATGTGTGTATGAGTGTACAATGGTTAGATTTATAGCCATAATTATTGGGGTTCTTAGATACATAACCAACTGCCTGAACAGAAAGAAGAAAGTTAACTGGAAGACAGCAGATATAAGCCATCAACAGAATTGTTAAAATATCAGTCTGGATAGTCATGTACCTCCTCTACAGCAAAACATGCATGCCTGTTCTTCTATCATACCTACTAAACCCTCAACACTTGGCATAAAACTGTCTACTAAGATCCCACTCAGATGAGATAGCTGTTTGTTTGCTTTGTGAGTTGCTTGGTGAGCTCACTAGAGCTGGTGTCACAAAAGTGATCAGTTGTACACTATAAAATGATTGGCATTAAGAAGGGTAACCATGCTGAAAACCATGTCAAAGTAGATATTGGAGCCAGATGCAGCCCTCTGACCTGTTGGACCCTCTCACATTGTCCAGCTCATGCAAGCACGAAAGAGAGATGTTGGATGATTATGATGATGATATGGGGAGACACAATATACACACACAGACACACACACACATTATGCACAATACCGTAAGTAATGTTGACAAGCCACAAAACTGGTGAAACATTCAGAGTCCATCACTTCCAAATGGGATTGAAGGTGAGTTATTTCACTTGTCCATGACTCTAAGGTATTTTAACACCTGGCACTTTAAGAGTGTATATACTCTGCCACCATATGGAAAATACACAAAGCATATACATTAAGTATATGTAGTTAATAATATACATATATATTTATATCTATATATATCTTTATATATATATATATATATAT
>NC_068996.1:2731056-2740036 GCF_001194135.2 Octopus bimaculoides | reverse complement strand
CACAATGCAGAAGTTCTTGTTTTCTGCCTGTCTTTGATAAAGTTCGTGAGTTAAAAGTGCTGTAGACAACAGGACTTTTGTACTTCATAAATTTGTTGTTCTTGCATCTACATCTACCTCTTCGCAGCTAACCCGCTCTAAAGAGTTTAGAAGTAAGAATTTGGAACTAAACAAGCAGGAGCTTGAACCCTGCTTGTGCTGCAAGTGGACGTCATGGTAATTCTTTCAGTAGTTGATACAGAAGTGGATCGACAGTCCTACATCCGGGTATTTTTACATACGAGAGACCATCTCAAGGGAGATTGCCGTCCAATGATTAAGACTTTTTCCTAGCCATGAAGTAAATTTATCCCACACCAGACATCAACTTAGTAGTTCAGCTCCGTGGCTGCGCTTTTTATGTATATATGTGTGTGTATATATATATATATATATATATATCGCCGTGAACATGGATTAATCTTCTCTTTACGCTCCTTTGCACCACAGGGGCTCAACTCTCATCTCTTTATCTATTCCTCCTCTCAAACCTACTTCCTCTCTTGTTCTGACTCCTACTTCTCTTCACTCCTATATATATATGTACACACACACATATACAATTGCACAATATATACATATATATGTCCCAGTGATAAATGCTTATGTCAAATAATTTCTTATTTTTTCTTATCTCTAGTTTCTAAATTTGAAGATATTATTCTGCCTAAGGGTTTTGGCAAGATCTTTTTTTTTTTTTGATACCATGGGAAAAATATGAACAGATTACATTTGAATGATACTATACCATTGATTACATTTATTATTGTTTGTTTTATTTTCTGCTATGAATATGGCATTTTCCTGACGAATTATCAGTAACCACTGCAGAGAATCCATAAAAACTGTTACACATGAAATGGAACCATATCAATATTCTTACACAATTTAGCCCGAGTGTTAAAGTAAACAAAATAATTGCATGACAGATTTATTTGTGCAGTGGCAGAAAACGAGCAATGGGTTCCATTTTTCTCAATCCATGGGAAGATAAGCCTGTGCTGTAACCACTTATTTTACTTTTCAAAAATCTAACTAAATTATGTCTATCAAAAGCACACATGAGTAAGGATTACCTTTGCATCTTAAATTCCTTGTGTCTGTATAATGTATGTTATTTAACATAAATATATTATATACTGGGAAATAAAAATAATCACAAATACACAATATTTCAGTGTGATAAATCTAATGTAATCATCTACTCCAGAGGGAGGAGAGAAAGAGAGAGAGGAGAGAGAGATTGTCTGAAATAGGGTTAATTTGAAGGAAATATTCCACTCTACTACTGTAATTACACATTTGTTGCATTTTTGTGCTTTTTTTTTCTCTCTTTTCTACAAAAGAGAAAATGGTATGGTGAGGGTAAGTGATATGGTGAGCGATGATAGTAGACAGAAAAATATATAGGACACATATGCTCTCTCCCTTTCTATATAGATCTACACACAACCAGCAACATTTACCAAATTAATCACCAAATCAATAATACATATTTTATTAAATACTCATCAAGAACATTTCTAGCAATATAATTTAGATTTTGATTTTGGATTTCATTTCAGTCTCAATTTGTCTGTAGGTTTTATTTCTGTCAGACTATTTTGCTTTTTATAATTTTTTTCTTTACATATAATCCTCTTAACAATAAATGATAAATTGTTTTTGCAAAATTGCTTATTCAACTGGGTTTATGATGATGGGCATTTCAGCATTCTATTATTTATTAGTTATTTATTAAGTTAGCAAAGTAACTATGTTTCATTATAGTAGCGATAAAAACTACAGTACTGAAGTAGTTGTTGTTGTTGCTTACACCATATCAGTCCTAATCATGCACACCTACAATCAAACTATTCCTAATGGATGTGATGTCCCATCTTATTTTCATACGGTATCATCATCATCAACATCATCGTTTAATGTCCGCTTTCCATGCTAGCATGGGTTGGACAATTTGACTGAGGACTGGTGAAACCGGATGGCAACACCAGCCTCCAATCTGATTTGGCAGAGTTTCTACAGCTGGATGCCCTTCCTAATGCCAACCACTCCGAGAGTGTATTGGGTGCTTTTACGTGTCACCCGCACGAAGGCCAGTCAGGCGGTACTGGCAACGGCCACGCTCAAAATGGTGTATTTTATGTGCCACCCGCACAAGAGCCAGTCCAGGGGCACTGACAACGATCTCGCTCGAAAATCCTACAAAGGCCAGTCAGGCGGTACTGGCAATGGCCACGCTCAAAATGGTGTATTTTATGTGCCACCCGCCCAAGAGCCAGTCCAGGGGCACTGGCAACGATATACGGCATTATAATTTATTTGTGTACTTTTTCTTTGAAGCAACATAGTACACTTTAAGGCAAAATTTGAACACTATTTCTAGAACATTGAGAAACTTGTTTTAAGAAACCTGTGCTAGCTTATCAGCTGACAACACTAGTAGGGTTGCCAGACAATTATTTTTGTTGGTGGTACACCTCATGAAACTGGGCTGTTCCGTCTCCTTGGTTAAAAAAGAATGAAAACTGTCACACATTCTAGACAACATCAAAAATACACACACAACAGCTAAATGATTGTGGTAGTTATTCTCGCTTTATCTCTTCTAATTACAATAGCTTCTGTTCTTTTGACCAAATAAATTGTATCCCAAGCTCTTCTACTTTGAGGCACATTGCCTTCTTACAATATGAAACCCAATCCAGTATTCTTAGTACTAAATACAGTGTGTTCAAACTCTGCCTGCCCATGTTCCAGATGACTGTCACATGAATGAACCTCACATATAAAGGAGAGCCAGCAAGGACTTTAGGTCCAGTCCCTAAAACTTAAACTGAAGGGATAAAAATACAAACTAAAAACAAACATACAAAAGAATTTCCATATTTCAAAATTAAATATAATGCACCAAAATTTTGTGACAATGAGCAACAATGACACAATCTAAGCAACTCCTAAAACAAGCATCTTTACATCTTACAAAATGAGTAACATATATTTTATGATGATAAGCCTCACAATAATGGCAAAGTCCACTGTGTGAATGCCAAACATCATTATCTGTACATGCATAACTGCATATCTAGGATGTTGAACCTATGTATTACTCCTGGGTGTTGTATTAACTAAGCTGACATTGTGGTCTGTTCAACAACAACAGTAAAGTTTGCCTATTGGTCTGAACTTAGGTTGACTGTGAAAACATGAAAACAAAAGAAGGAGAATATAATATAGCTCACCAACTGTCAACAGTATCTCTGGTGCTGTTAGTAGTTTTTTCACAACAGTCCCCACCTTTTCTAAACAGAAGCAAAGAAAACGTAAAGTATTTTGAGCAGCTTACTTTAAAATCACCATCAGATAAATGACCGTTGGTTTGTAATTGATCACTAAATAAGACTACTTAATCAATAACTTGAGGTTACTGGAGGCGGAAATAAAGGTCATAATCAAGACCACAATTCCTTGCACAAAGTCACTCACATTGTCTTGAAGACCATAGCAAACAAGAGTTTTTTTTTTGCTCTTACCATTGTCATTTACTGAAGGGAAGCTGCTGCAACTTACTGTTCATTGTACTCGGTCACTTTTATTCTTTCTCATTTGTTAAACACAAGAGCCAGTGTAATAAAATACAAATTAATTTTAAAAGAGTATTTTTTAAATTTGAAAATGAAAGCATTGACCAATAGGGACCTGAAGAATTAATTGACCAGTGAATCTTACCATTAGTTTTTGCTATAATAGACAGCAGATTTACAGAAAAAATAATAATAAATGCCTTCCGCAAGCATTGCCAACAAGCAACTATCACAATTCTATTGAACAATGCACATTTGTAACTTATTTTTCAGCAAATAACATTCCAGGCTCTCACAAAACTCATATTTTATGCAAGTGATCCAACTGTATTTTGTATAATGCAACCCATACAAACCATATTTCATACAACACCACTTGGTAGTGAAACTCAATTGTACACCGCTCATTAAAATAAAACAATTTATATTGTATAGCCCCTCATATAATCATCTTCTAGATAATTAACACAGTATTACAACATATGAAATCAGCACCAAGCAAATTTCATGTTAGTACACACTTCACAACACAATATAGTAACACTACACATACTCTTACATAACTGATTCCTGACACTACAATACTGACAACCTAAAAAACTCACTATCAACACAAATGCTTTTCATTCATAAAACTTAACTCAAATACACTAGAAAATTGCAGCTTAATACTAAAACATATTACACCAACAACACATTTACATACAAAACAATCTTTACACAACAAATTAACACAACTCATGAAACACCAGAATTGCACCAAAACCACACAACAAAGCAGAAAATGGTCTAACACACTAACACAAGTTTACAGTCTCAAAAAAAAAATGTTGCGTACACCACAGGAACAGAGGTGCATTGTCTAAGGCAGTAGAATGTCATTTGCAATTGATTAAAAAAATAATATTAATAAATTAATTTATAATGACACTATAAGTTGTTACCTGTGGAAATCATCATAAGTGAGTACATCAGTGCCATTCGCTCCAAAGAAGTGCACTAACAAAGTGGTATCAGTAACATGTTTACATGCTATTTCCTGAAAAGTAAATTGCAAGAATTAAAAGTTGAACATTAAGAAGAAATGGCAGACAAAACAGGTGAGCATTTAGCTACAAAGAAACACACTATTATAAAATACCACCCATACAAACATAATATAGTCAAAGGGAAAGAGGAGTGTTAGGGGTGTGTTTGAGTGAAAGGAAGAGTGAATTTGTGCACATGTATGAGAGAGAGAGAGAGAGAGAGAGAGAGAGAAAGAGAAAAAATAATAAAATAGGAAGACAGAGCTAGGGATCAAAACAATTTATACACATGTCATACTAATTAATTTAGGAGCAATAACAACCATTAATATACTCCCTCAAAAATAGTGTTTTGGTACTGAGAAAAGCTTTTACATTTTCAGATTATCTTGAATATATTTTTGAATGGGAATAAAGGGGTAATCATCATCATCATCATCATCGTTTAACGTCCGCTTTCCATGCTAGCATGGGTTGGACGATTTGACTGAGGACTGGTGAAACCGGATGGCAACACCAGGCTCCAGTCTGATTTGGCAGAGTTTCTACAGCTGGATGCCCTTCCTAACGCCAACCACTCAGAGAGTGTAGTGGGTGCTTTTACGTGTCACCCGCACGAAAACGGCCACGCTCGAAATGGTGTCTTTTATGTGCCACCCGCACAAGCCAGTCCAGGGGCACTGGCAACGATCTCGCTCGAAAATCCTACAGGAGCCAGTCAGGCGGTACTGGCAACGGCCACGCTCAAAATGGTGCATCTCATGTGCCACCCGCACAAGAACCAGTCCAGGGGCACTGAGACAAGAGGATGAATGATAGACACAAGTTCTCGAGAATCAGTGACATAGATGATTCTTTCTTAGTTGGTTGGAAATATTTAGTAATTGTTTAGCTCTCCTACTGTTGTGATTGAATAGATCTAACTTATGATGAAAGCCATCCAACCATGACCATCTATCAGGAAATCAGCTATTACTTTCTCTATGGGTCTTTTCCTTCTTGAAGACAGTAAGGTGTGATTTAACCCTTTAGCGTTCAGATTGTTCTGTCAAATGTAATGTTTTTTCATTTACCTTGTTTTAAATTAATCATCCATTATCTCATAGCCTTGAAATTTTAATGATGGGATTGCACATTTTTAGAAAGCCATTGGAGGGTATGTGTGATAGGCTGGATCTGGTCGGTTTGGATGCTGAAGGATTAAGCTTGGGATGCTACTGCTTGCAGATCAAATGACTGCATAGACACTTGTTTTTTTTTATTATTTTGTTGTTTAGTTCCTGGTTAGCACTGATTGGGCAGATGTGTAATAATGTGTGTGTGTGTGTGTGTGCGTGTATGTGTGTGTATTATTATTTTTCTGGCATTACTCATTTAACACAGTAAGCTAGGGCACTTCTTTAAAAGGAATTAATTAATCAGATCTTCCACCAAACTAATTTCAGACTGCTTATTTTATCAATCACTATTTGTTCAAGAGCTAACTTACAAGACATAGTTCTAAATGTTGTAAATACAGATATTTGCACACAAATCATATATAATATATATACATATATGTACATACATACATTCATACATATATATGCTTCCATAGAGATTCTGGCTATCAAATTTCACTTACAAAGCATTGAACAATCTGAGGCAATAGTAGCAGATGCTTACTCAAAGTATCACCCAGTAACGCCAAATGTGAAATCATATGACCAAAAAAGCAAACAGCTTAACCATTCAACAATACTTGTGTATTAATCATACACATATATTAGGTTTACAGTGCAGTGTAGAAGTGACATAAAATTCATGTCATGATTTATAATTGTAATCACATCTCCCAACAATTAATGATATTCTACAAAATGCAGATGAGACTCACAACGGAATATTGTGCTTCCACACTTTAGACAGCACTAATGCATACATGCAAGTCTCCAAGA
This sequence comes from Octopus bimaculoides, assembly GCF_001194135.2. NCBI lineage: Eukaryota > Metazoa > Mollusca > Cephalopoda > Octopoda > Octopodidae > Octopus > Octopus bimaculoides. Next base: position 2,733,448 of record NC_068996.1, on the reverse strand, counting down.
TTGTACCTAGAAAAGAATCACCTTCCGGGGTCTAAATTAAGTACCAGTTGCATACTGGGGTTGATCTAGTTGACTGCCCCGCCTCCCCCAAAATTATAATATCTTCTGCTTCTCTAAACTATTAAGTTTATGTCACCTCTATTTAGGAAATGTCGACCTGCTGGTTTCTCTCCTACTCTCATCATCCTTGAACCCAGTTCTCCAGATCCAACACTCACAAACTACATCATTTCTTTTTTTAGAATGTTCACCACCCTCTGATGCTCCTTCCCTTTCTCAAGTATTTTCTGCAGGTGCTGACTTGTATTGGCTCCAGAGGAACATAAATAGCATCAATTTCAAACTCAGAGAGCCTAAAAAGGTCATGGATTCTCCAACTTTCTGCCAGTTCAGAAAGTATAAAAACTAAAACACAAAGTCAGTGCAATCGAACTTGCCCATGTTACTAGTAACACAATCTAATACACACATGGGTGTGTGTGTGTGTGTGTGTGTGTGTGTTGGGGTATTAAGTCAGGTTTGATACATTGTCCCAATATGAGTTACGAAAAGGGCCAATTATTCTGTTTTATATTAGTAGAGTTCCTTGACAAAATAAGGACCAAGGTACTGAAGCTGAGTATAATTGATTAAAATTCATTTAAGATGGGGCCCCAGTATGGCCAGTCAATTGGCAGAAACCAGCAGAAATGTGAAAGAACAAAAGAAAAGATGTATAGGAGTTTCTAAGACAGAGCGCATACAAAACGAAACGGAATACATGCGTGTTTAATGTATGAATAACAAACACTTTATTCATTTGATTTGGGAGGTAGCTAGCACAGTGGGTAGATTTGAAACAGGAGACCTGCTTCCCAACTACGACAACTGAGATGATATAATACATTGAGACAATCAAATTATTGTTCCGCTGAAAAACTTTCCTGTTTGTTCAACATTGACTTACACACATCCACCTGCCAATCTTGCACACCCTCTCCATCCACCATCCACCATCCCTACAGGTAAATAGTTGGTGTGTGTTGATATTTATATATATACAATTAGTTATTTATTTATTTAGTGTGTGCGCATATATATATATATATATGTGTGTGTGTGTGTGTGTGTGTATATATATATATATTAGTTTCAAAGTACATGTAAAAAGAAAAAAATCCTCTCATGCTTTTGTTTGCTTATTTTTTGTACATTCATTTGTTTTTATCTTCTATTAATTTTATTTTATATCAGACCCATTTTATAAGGGTTAAAAATAAGAATGCTTCTCATTACAACATTGTATAAAATAACATAAATATACACACATTCCAGACAGATACATAAGTAGTTAAGGGAATAGAGAGGAGTTTGGACAGACAAATATCTACCTATTTAGTCCAACACAACTCAACAATTAAGAGGAAATAAAAAAAAAAGAAGCCTCTCTTTCCCCCTCTCTCCATACATGTGTGTGTTTCTGTGTGTGTACATGTATGTATTCAAAGAGAGAAATTCACACACAAATATATGTGCACACTGACACACATATATATATAGTCACACGTGTGTGCGTGTACACACACACACACACACACACACACACACACACATATATATATATATATATATATATATATATTTGTGCATAGACACACACACACACTCATATGGAACTAAAATTCAATGTCTGCCTGTGTGTTCCACTATTTTAGCAAAATCAGAATACTATGCCAATGAAATGCTTTGACTAATGCACTCTTTTGTCTGAAAAACAAATTTCAAACATATTTTTGGGTCCTAAAAACTTCAAAACACTTTTATTCCTTACACAGAAAAGCAACTTTTCTCTATTCATAGAAGATAGAAGGAATAAAACAATAATATGCATGCATAAGAAATCGATGGGCAACACTCCTCCCTCCCTCTTTCTCTCCCTACTATTGAACAGAAACATTATAGAATAGTGCATGTTCTCAGTTACACATTCACATACAAAGACACACATACATATCAAACTCACTTATACAGCATTTTGTGAAAGAACAATATTTTAGTATGTGAAGGAAACACAGAGAAAACTGACTAAAAGAAAAAAAAAATGTTATAACTGCTGCTCAAATGTTCATTAAATAAGTGCGTATGCGCACATGTACATAACGAACATACAAATTTATTTAATGAGCAGAAATACATATATCAGTACTTCAGCAGAACAGAAGTCCTTAACCTTCCAGCTCTGTGCTATCTTTCTCTTTGTTTCATGCTAAAATTTTGTTAAACTTTGTTACACAGAATGCATGAACGTAGACACGCATACACATACACACACAGGTATAGTACAACTACTTAAACGCATACATAATCCATATATGTATATATATGTGTATAGATATATGCATGTCTGTATATA
>NC_068996.1:2717447-2730995 GCF_001194135.2 Octopus bimaculoides | reverse complement strand
TATATATATATATATATATATGTATATATATATATTGGCCATCAGATGTTGCTATATATCACTGGTCACAATGCACTTTGCACTGTTTTACCTGTTGAATGATGTCACCATGATGCCACTAAGGTGAGCAGGCCAACATTCCTCACTGATCAGAAGGCTAAGTCATCACAGGGTGACCCTTTTACAGTTGAGGAGAGTGGAATTTTGAAAAATGAAGAGTTTTGCTTAAGAATACAATGTGCAACCTGGTCTGGAAATTGGACCCTTGGTCTAGTGACCATGAGTGCAACACCGTAATCCCTGGGCCACATGCCTTCACATAAATTCATACATTCATACACATATGTCTAAAGAACTAACACAACAGAACACATTATGTATCATACTTAACCATAAACATAATTAGAACATATTGTGATAACACCGTAACAAAAAAACGTCTGCATCAACACAAGGTCCAAACAACGCATTAAATATATACATTTCAATGTAAACAAGGGGATTGTAAACTTCATGACTCAAACTGTTACATTGGATACACTCAAACGCAACACCTTCTTTGCTCAACATGCATTTACAACAAAATGTTATCAAAACTATATGAGGCAGTAAACAAAATAACATTATACAGGAAAACACTCATTGACAGCACTACAGTTTTATGCAGACTTAATAAGTGTGAATAACTATGGAGACTTAACTAAAAGCAAAATACAAACCAAAATTAAGCACATGGATATAAGCAAAATTAATCATGAAATTTACCAGAACTTACCTTAAATTATTCTCAGGACTTACCGTTGTATAACTTTAAATGCAGCATTGATGCTACTATCGGTTGTAAAATTATTCCCAAGATATTTTGTGACTTACCACAAAGCATACAAACAACAAGCCATTATTGATAGCATAATATCTTGAAAATAGGACTGTAAAAGGGGTTTGAAATGTTAATCGACTAATAAATCCAATAATGTTTTGCAACAAACTAAATGTAAAGAATTCAAAAATGAATATGAAAAATCCTTAACGAGAATGATTAAACTTGAATATAATGGTTGGCATTAGAAAGGGCATCGAGTTATGGGAACCATGTGAAAACTGAGTCATTGGGTTTATGTCATAAAACTATACAATGTTAGATCTTGTTGAACTAATCAACTCAAGCCAACAGGGAAGGCAGATATAAAATGATGAAAAGCATGACGTGTATACATATAAGGAGTGAGCCGAAACTCACACACCAATAAGTTCCATACACTCCAGAATTGTCAAAGACACCTTCAACTTTTCTAAAGTTGAATAAAATAACTAAAATAATGATGAATGCACATGTACATAATGAGCAAAATAATAACATAAATAAAATGTCAAGTGTCTTGGTGTATGACTTGGCCCATCCTGTTTATTATATATATGTTAGGTAAAATAAACATTGGAAATGCTCTGCACCACAGAGGTTCTCTAAGTTCCACTAAATTGACTGCAATGCCATATCATCAGTGGGTATCTCAGGTTCATGGACATGTTGCTCCTTAGCCTGTATGCTTCACCTGAGTAAGGCAGTGAGGACTGAACTAATCTTTGCTACAAAAGGGTTCCACTTGCAGCCTCTTCTCAACCACAGCCACCTTGAGTTTGTTTCAGATACCATGCCTGTTTCCTTGGGAGCTTACTTCAGTTGTATGGGTTCTAGATATATCTTCTGTAGGAAATAGTGCACTGATCTCATTGGAAAGCTGCACAGCTGAGATCAATGGGGAACGAGGCTGCATGCCGTTCCTTGACAAGGGTCTTATTGACCAAGTCCTGATATTTGCTTTCCTTTACCTAGTGTGAAATATCAGGTGTTCATCTAGGGTGTTTGAGTGAATTTGACCATGGTGATTGTTGGAGAGCAGGAATATGTCTGGTTGTCCATTGGGAAGACAAGTCTGCTTCCAGATCCACTTGTGTCTTCCACCATGTCACTGATGCATTATTCCTAACTAATCCATTATTCCACTGCCTTTCACCCTTTCTGTTTTACCAGCCATTACTTCCTCTGCTCGGAATCACTTCTACTGATATCTCTTCCCCATTTTTCTCCATAGCACTAATATCACTAACCGTCCTTAGACCCTATTCCTAACCATCTTCCACTCTTACTCCCTCCCATCACCTACCTACTCTTTCTGATATTCTTCTATTTACCTTGTCCTGTACCTTTATCTCTTTGCAGCTGCAACTCATCCTTATATAATGTAGAGTTGTCATGCATCTCATCTAAAACAATAAACGTGTTCCTGTTACTTCTATTTTAGCATAAGGCCATACTCTGCCTAACTATATACTCCCACTCAGTCGAGTGGGATTATATGGTAGTTTTCTGAGTTACATGGTGACATCACTAGTGCTGGTGCCATGAAAAAAACCACCCAGTACACTCTGTAATGTGGAATTAGGAAAGGAGTTTATTCACAATGTCATTATTTCTATGTTCTGTCACCAACTGATTTACTTAAGCTCCATCATATTGTGTATCTGTTACAAAAGAGACCTTGATACCATCTCAGGATATCTCTAGCTGATGTTACAGCAAATAAGCTGAACGAAAAGAAGGTCAATCACATCATGAAAAAGAGAAAATATTGGTTGCTACAAATGAGTTAAATGTTAGGGCAAAGGCAGTAATCTGATATGATACATTATCATCTTTAAATCCAGGCTGGCATGAGTTAAATGAGAATTACTAGCTAGATGCCCTTCTGTTGCTAACCCGTAACCAATTAGTGTTTAAACTGGCTGTATTTGGCCCAAATATTCCACCCATTTTATGCTCAAACTGGCCAGAACCTGCACCTCACACCTGCCATGCAATGTCGTTCTATAAATAAAAAATTACATCTTTCAAATCTCGAAGCTAAAAGATTGAGCTTTTAATTTTTAATTAATTTTTTAAAATGTGAATAAATAAGGATTACTTTTGACATATCAATCTGAATGCTGAAGGGTTGGATTGAAACCAGTGAAATTGCCAAGCTAGGGGGCACATTGTTCATGAGAAGTATAAACAAATATGACTGGCTCAGCTTACATCAATACAAAACCACAGAAACAGTAACACATATATGTACATGCACAAACACACACACACTATATATATATATGATGGACTTCCACACAGTTTCTGTTTATCAAATTCATTCATAGGGTTTAGGTCACACTGAACTGATAGAAGTTATTCCAATTTAAAGATTCACTATTTTTCTCATCACATAGGTTTATATGTATTTGCAAACTGCCCCAGGATAGTAAAACTATTCAATGTGTTAATTCAACTGGCTTGAAGTTGTAGCCAAATCTCTCTCAAATCTCAACCCTTGTCACGACAACAACAAAAGAAAAAAAAAGACATGTAAGACAATATAATCCAAGATATTCCATAAAAAGACAGAGTGGCCATAATTGGAAAGCCTTGGATCAAGTTTAGGACATTTACCCCACAAGACAACAGATGATGTATAACTTCTTAATATATTGGAGAGAGGGTAATTAACCAAGGGAGTAATTGTCCTAGGGGGTAGTTGTCGTCGGGGGGGGGGGTATTGCTGTATAGGGGGGTAATTGTCCTGATACGCTTGGATCATATTCTACTTGATCAAATTTGACCTTGGGCTAAATTACAACAACAAAACAAGATGCAATTGTATTAATACAATGTAGGTGTCGCACCAACATTTAACAATAGAAAAAATAACTCTCAAGAGAAACATACATTAAAAAAAAAAAAAAAACTTCTTTTGTAACTTTCCGCTTACATGTATCATCTTATATAAAACTGTGAAATTATTTCTATCAAAAATAAATATTAACTATTATAAATTTCAGAAGTGCCTTTATAATAAAGTATGAGTTTTCCAAATTCATAATTTATGAACATTGTCTAAAGCTTTTCATTGCTTAAAAATTTTCATAACTCACTTGAGATAGATTCTGCTTTGTGGCACAGTTTCTGATTAAAACTGATCTAAATTAAAACTTTGTATCAAAATTCAAGCACAAACTTAATAATGATAATTATTTTACTAAATGCTTCATTATTTTCAAAATCAACTAAAGACAATGTATTTCAACAAGAATACTGTAATGGATAGGTTAAATGTTTCTGCAATAAGAATAAAATAACAATAAATGTAACCAGTGTAGAATGGTAGGATGAGGTTTGAGAGATTTAGCTGTTATTTCTAACAGTTTGAGCATCAATAGAGAAGATTGTTGTATTTTACATCATTCTCCCTACTCCTTAACCTTATAACATGCTGATACCTTTAACTCTATTAGCTTTATCAAGGTTAGCTTATACGGATTTCTTTCAAAATTACTTGTTAGTAAAACACTGTGGCAATTAAATTAAATTAAGATTGCTTACAATAGTTACAATAAATGTCTATTCTAATGATAGCAGCAAGAATGTAGTTGGCAACAGAATAAATTTAACAACAACAAAGGAAAAAGAAACAAGAAAAACAAAAACAAACCCCACTGACTGTACATAACATAAAAAAAAAACCAAGGGAATTCAAATTTTTTTTCCTAACCCTACCAAGTACTTTTTTTTTTACTCATGACTGTTAAGTGAAAATTGAATACATATTCCTGTGGCATAAGATTATAAAATAAAAATGAAAAAATGCCCAACAATAAAGCCCTCAAAAGTACCCCCACAAAAAAAGACTTCAGATCCTGTTCCAATTAGCAGCAAGGGATTCCACTTAACAATCTAGTAGCCTCCATGAAGCAAGACTGAAGAGCTATCAAGAAAAGAAAAATGAGTAAAAAAAGTAATGTTATGTGTGTGTGTGTGTGTGTGTGTGTGTGTGTGTGTGTGTGTGTGTGTGTGTGTGTGTATGTGCATAAACATGATAATAAGAATAATGATATATCATGATCTTTACTAAATCTTACAATGTGGCACCCATCAGGACTCATACAAAGTGTTGAAGATGTTGAATCATTCAGTAATATACAATGAAATGGTTCATGAAACAAGAGAACAATGACATAGTTATCTATATGTGTGTATGTGTGTGTGTGTGTGTATGTGTGTGTGTGTGTGTGCCGCATACGCACAAGCTCATAAATGCGCACATGTACATAAATATATATACATGTATATATATTTATATACAGAAAGAGAAGAGTACAACTCAGAGAAAATTAGAAAAGAATTAGCAGTGAGTAAATTTCTAAACTAAAAGCGTATAATAAGAGGAATGACAATGACTTCATAACTAAGAGTACTGAGTTAAAATATTCATCGATTCACTATTGACAACCGGATTAAAATAGAGAAAAATAAAATAGAAAGAAGGACATAGCAAACATTGGATTAATTAATAATTTCAGGACCTTTGTGCTTGATTAGATTCGAGTACATGTTTATGTTCGATAATATTAAGAATATGAAATAACATTTCCTTTCAGTAGTTCAAATGCTGAATGTGAATTCAAAAACTAAGATGCTCTCTATGGAGTGAGGCTAAGCAGGAAAACATGTCCTGCTTTGAAACTACATTGAAATGTAAGTAAGTACATCTGAATTCAAGAAATCATGACAGCTCTGGTTGTTAAATTTTACTGCTCATATATCTCACTTGTGTATGATAAAAAAATACTGACAGAATTAATCAAATAAGATCATTTCCAAATATGATGTGATTTGTTATGAGTGTCCAAACGGTGAGTTAATTATATTCAAATATGTCTACTTATGTGGATAGATAATAGTTACTTAATATAATGATTAATCACTGAATTAAATATAGTAATAATTATATAAGAATACTATAGCTCAAAACATATAATTTAAGTCATACATATAAACCTGACCAAAAAATACAATGCAACTTCAATCATCCCAGGAACCCCCCCCTCTCTCTCTCTTTGTCTTTCTTCCTTTTTGGAATCTCTCTAACCAAACCTCCAAAAACTCACCACACACATAGATTCAAAATAACTAGAACAGTCTCTTCCCAATCCAACTCAAGATTTTTTTCAACTAACTCACATATATATAGAAGGTATAAATTTTCTGGGAAAAAAATGATTCCTGATGAATCTCTGAAATGAGGTGAAAGTACTAAAATAATTATCCAAAATTCTGACAACCTCCTTTTCCTTAACATAAAATCTGTACACCACTTCAAACAATTTCTCTCTCTCTTTAAATATATATATATATATATATATATATATATATATATATGTCAAGACTCTGAAAGTATACTATCAATAATTTTATTATTTGTGCACAATAGGTGTGATATTACAGTAGTGGACTATTAATCATGCAGTGTGATCAGTACTGTGTCCTACACTAAGGCACCTGTCTCTACTTGCTCCATTTTGCCTGACTGAACAACATAATAAAAGAAAATCCACCAAGTACTTTACAGTTAAGTAGGAAACAGTAAGAAAGTCACATAACTGTGTAAAAAAAAAAAGGTCTAACAAAACAAAACTTCCCACCCATATAAATATTGAAAACTTTAAAAAGTTAATTAGCTTGTCTTATATAATTAGATTTCAATGAATAAGCATATCAATTGCTACTTTTTAATATAGTAATCCTAAACAAATGCTTAAGAGAATAAAACAACCATATTCATTATCACAATAAATATAGTCTTTAATTGTTCAAAAAATGATAGTTACATTGAAATTTTTGCAAATAGGTTGTAAGGCATATGACCATTGTACATGTATCATTATCTGGTTCCAAGAATACTTGTTTGGCCACACGATAGCCTGTCTGACCAATTAGCAGTCATGTTCAATGCAAGAAAAAGCACAACAAAAGAAGTTAGATGGCAAATGAGTTATTTACAAATACAAAAGTTGCAATGAAATATTTAAAATTTTGTAATCTGCAAATTTACAATCATCATCATCATCTATTTAATCTGAATTGTTGTTTATTTTCAGAGCAGCCTTCTTCAAGTAGACTTATGATCAAAGGTATATTAGCTGCTTAATTTTCAGGTCACAGTACATCTAGTACTATTTAACGTGTCCTCCCTTTTCTGAGATAGTAGGATATGATCTGATGTACATTTTATTGATATTTCTAGTAAGTCACATAACCACATAGAATTTCATTCCTTAGCTCAACCTAGGTTTACATGAATTATGCTTTGATAATTAAGAAACAAACAAAAACAAACTCTTCTATATATTAACTGAAGGTGACTGCTCTTCAAATTGCCAAACCTTCTTACATTAATGTACTTATCTTTCAATATCTTTGTGTGCATGAAGGAGCATATATCTGTGCACATTGCTACACATGTTAAAGAACTTGCTTTATTGCTTTTATAGCCAAAAGGATAGCCTGCAGGTATGCTTTCAAACCATAAAATGCCAGAATATCACTTATGAACTGTATCAATATCATATTCTACGTTTATTGTTCTCCTAATATTGATCAGGTCTAAACTTGAATTCACAACTTATCTTTTAATTAAATCTATTTTTAAAATTCACACAATTTTAATTTTATTGCTCTTTCTTTTTCAGAACGGTTTATACAAATTGATATTTGAAAAATAATTCCAAAACTATTAAAAAGTTAATATCTAAGAAAAACACACACACAGAGTGTCTCAATTTCTGAGATGATGAATTATAATCATTAATGGTAGAAACACTGCCCTGCAGGTGGTTTTCTGCTAGTTGCTACATAATACTTACACAGTGGATTCCCAATACATACAATTTTTGATATGTTACATATAATATCCCTTTATAACTTATATCTGTCAAATAGCAATCACACAGGAATAAACTAAACTGTGATATTAGGACTCACTTTTCCACTGAAATATATATATATATTGACTTTTATATATATATGTACATTTTAGTATTAATAAATGATATAAGCCTACAATTACAGATGTACAGAGATGGGAAATTATATTTTTTGCTTTCCTATTCATCATATCTACTTTGATAACATAAACAGTGATTTCAGCAAAGGAACTATCTAAAATATATAAGAAATTTCCTGTTACAACCTTTATCATGTACTGTAATGGTTATTTTCTTTTTAAACATTGTATACAACAATAAATTGCTTTAAAGAAAACAAGACAAGTTTGTGTCAGGTACAGTTGATATAAGTACATTTAAACCACTTTTCTTCCTCAGGTTTCTATTTTTTCAACAACATTCAACAAATATAACAAGGTATTGGAATCAACATAATTTGGCTGGTGCTAGATTAAACTTATATTTTGGAGAAATGTTTTTACTGATATGTCTGTAGAAAGTTATGTTGGAAATATTAGGGCAACATCTATATTTCTATAAATATAAAGAAAATATAAATACTTATAAATTGTGATATTGTCATGAAGTGTAGAGCGAGAGAGACAACCCCCCCCCCCCAAAAAAAAAAACACAGAAAGAAAGGTGAAGGACAAAACTATCTCACAGTGTTAAAAAATGTTATCTTGTAGTGAACTAAAATTAATTTTCTGATTGAAATGTATAGCTGTAATCTTCAATGATGAAAATATTTTCTAAATTACATTCTGATAAAGATATATTAAAATTAGAAATTTTAGGAATTTTCTCTGCATGTAGACTTTAATAATTGTTTTCTTTTAGTAACAGCAACATCCTCATAACTAATTAATAAACAGCTTTTTTCTTTCTCATAGTATGGACACACTGATAATATCTGGATTAGTGTCCTCGTCTTGGTCGCTACAGTTATGATGTTTCAACTGTTGTACAAATCAAGTTTCAGTAATTTGTAAGATTTTGAACTGAAATCTTTATCAAATGCACAAGGGAAGATTATTCTCGTTCTGTTTTCCATATTCTTCTTATATTAGTTATTCTTCTTATGATGCTACTTAGACATACCACTTGAATCTGAGAACTGAATATCTAAACTGACTGTCATTGGATTGAGCTCACTAGTTTCTGTAGAGCAAATTATTAAAAGCATTGATTAGGTTTCAAGTGTTGAAAGTCATAGTTTACATGGTATCTGTGAGTTCAATCCCTGTATCAGTTAATTAATTATATCTATATATCACCATTATCATGATCATCATCATCATCATCATTTTAATGTCTACATTTCTTTGCTTGTATGCATCAGATGAAAGTATGTTGAAGTAGAGCTTCCTAAGGCTGGTTACCCTTCGACATCTTGCCCCACCTGTTTGCAAGTGAGTTAATAATTTTCCAATCTATTAAGCAAGGAGTAGAAATATGGCCCCTCATGAAGACCTGGGAAAGTGGATTGACAGCACAGCTTTGATGATAATCGAGAACATCAGATGGTGCAATCACATCTGATGAAGAGCTGCATGCATGCAGCCTCCCGTTTCATAGCCGTCCGCTACATGTGCTGGTATGGACATGTCCTTTGCCTCCAGCCAGATCATCCTATCAGGACCTTACTTTTGTTCAATGCACCACTTGTGGGCTGGAAGAGAACCCATGACAGGCTCAGAATGTGATTAAAGAAGATCTCCAGAGGATTGGTATGACCTTGGGGGTTGCAGGGAGCCTGACATGAGGTTGCCAACAATAGATGGTACTGGTGAATCAGGTTGGCTTTGCACATAATGCCTCTGGGATGATCCCAGCCCCATCTCGAGAGAGAGAGAGAGAGAGAGAGAGAGAGAGAGAGAGAGAGATGGAGAGAGATTGGACAACAAACAACCTAGACATGTTTATACAAAGAATTGGGGAAAAAAAAAATGACAACACATGACTCAGCCCATTGTTTGCAAAGATCACATAATACATCAAGGAAGCTGGACTGATGTGTGGTAAATAGCAAAGCATTTCTTGCAAGTAGCAAAGATGAGGAAAATACTCATTCATATACACACATATCTACACATACAATTATATCTTGGGAAGGGAATTACACCACTGATATCCTCATGTAGTGGTTCTATACTATTTTGATATTTTCCCTTGTCACTTGGTTAACCAGCCTATCCAATTAACTAATCAGTTGTTTGATTAATTGCTCAGTCAATGAATCAATTAGGACTGTGGAAGTCCTTTCATCACCACTCATAACATCATCAATAATAAGTGCTCTTCAGGTTTGCTTTAGGTTAGACCTGACTGACTGATTGATTGAAGATTTAATCAAACAATTGATTACTTAATTAGTTATCTGGTTAACTAATAAAGAAACAAAAAAATACAATACAGCCAGTAAGTACAGTATTGCAATTAGACACCAATGAATTTTCAGTCACAGTTTTCTTATATCAGTAGTAACAGATTCTGTCTTGGCATGCTTTTGATAGTGGGTAAATGCTACTGACAAAGTCCAACAAGGCAGAAACGTGCATCTATTCTCACCAGTGCTGCTGGACAATTTCATCTGTTACTGATATATTTGTGTTTTTAAACATAATACAAATATATAAGATTTTGTCTCTGGATGAATACTGTAGATAATTTGCCTTTTGATAATATTTGCATTAAGTATGATATACACACAACAAACATGCAAGCACACACACACAATTATAATCATAAACATACTTGTTTCTTTTTTTGTAAAAATTGGTAAATTGTAATGGTTATTATTTAAATTAAATTGATTCTGCTTTAAACTTAGCTGGAGGTTAAAAACTTCAATTACATTAGCATGCATATGTGCACGCGCACATGCACACACACACACACACACACACACACACACACAAATCTTTCTATATGTGGTCAATGTTAAATGAGACCAGACAGTAAAAGCTAGAAGAGAAAGATATGTAATGTAATCAATTTGTTGTGAGGACCAGACATATGTTGGGGATTAGGGTTCAATTACTCTGTAATAACATCTCCAATGCTGACTGTAACTGTTTGAATGTTTTCTATGGGTATCAGATCATGCACATATTTCGTATTGATATTATTATTTACATTCACCTGCCAGTCAGACAACAACGTGTAGAGAGAATAAAACATTATGAGTATCAGTAACATTTTCTATATATTCTTCCTAATACAAATTTTTTATCTAAATTTGAAAATGTATACTGAGTACATAGGACAGGTGTTGTATAAAGTAGACTAAGTAGATTCTTTATATTTTGGTTTCAGACCGAAATATAAGAAATGGGCCACAATTCATTTCTACTCTAGGCACAAAACCCAACATTTTTTGGGAGGGGGTCAGTCGATTAGATCAACCCCAGTGTGCAACTGGTACTTAATCTATCAACCCCGAAAGGATGAAAGGCAAAGTTGAACACAGAATGTAAAGACAGATGAAATACCACTAAGCATTTCACCTGGTGTGCTAACATTTCTGCCATCTGACCACCTTGAAATGGGCCACAATTAGAAAACACAATTGAAATTTTCTTAATCTTCAATAATGATTTCTTGCTTAGATACACAAATAAGATATGAAGTAATCTAGTAGATGAAATAACACTGACCTATGACTTATTTCATCAGTGAGAGAAGAGAGGGAAGACTAAATTGGTCCAGTGTGGAAAGACAGAGATATAGCTTTCAGGAAATAGAGAGATATAGCTTAAGTACTAAAGAGAATTATGACTGGTGAGAGCTACTATTTCCAACAATTAATTAATCTTGTTAAACTAACAGTCATGCTTAGATTTGCATGTTCTTGATCCCCCATGCACCTTCACGAGAGGAATTATCACATAGCATATGATAGCTTCTCACATTAACATCCAATGCAATCTTTTAACTGATACAAGTATGTCTTCAAAGGAAAGTCAGCTGATTTGAACCATGGAAACGTATGCAAATTAGAATGTCACTAACCAGCTCTTCCATACTTTCCTAATTCTCCTTTCTCTAATGGTGTCGTAGACTTTAGGTAGCTTATCATACAATCTTTCATTGTTAAGATGCTCTTTCCAGAACATATTGACAATGACATGGAGCATCCTGTATAACTTGGAGTCTTCTGGATTTTGGCTAAGTGGAAGAACCAATGTGAAATATGAAATCAACCACTGCGAAAAAGAAATTCTTATTTCTATATTATGCTCAGACTTAGATGCTGTCCAAGCTTTACTGAGGCATGTCTAAGCGTTAGTACTATTCTACTTTTCACATACATGAAATGATTCACTGGCTTTATCAAGAAAATTTTCTTGATGCTTTTTCATAAAATGGTAAAGTTGACCCATGGAATCTAAATTTAAGTTGCAAATGACAAAAAAAAAAAAAAAAAAATTCTTATTTTAAACTGAATAATTCTGCCAGCTCATCACCTTTAGTTATGATAATAAGAAAAATAACAACTAAACCAATTGCATATAAGGATCACATCAATTGTAGGGGAAATTTAGAATAATTGAATCCATCCCTTGATATACAACAAATATTTGTTATCATTCCTAGTGATATGAAACATAAAGTTGACCAGATTATATGTTAAACTGGAGGATTAGTACTAAATACAATTATGCAGTACTGTTTCTGTTACTTTAATGATAACAACAACAATAATTAATGACTTCTACCATTAACATGATGCTGAACATTTTAGAAAGAGTACAGTCATTGATACTCCCTATACTTCTTCACTGTTGTGTATTCTATCAATCCCACCATGATAAAAGCTTCAATTCAGTGATAGCAGGATCTGAATTCAGTGTGTATAGGAACATAGGATAAAAAAAAAAAAAAATTTACATGTTGGTCTGCCAGCTGGCTTATCATTTTTGCCATCCTCTGCAGTAAAATAATAGCAACATAAGTAATTTTGAGTGAAGACACAAAAGTCACAAATTTCTAGATTTAATCAACTCTGGAAATTATGAAATGCAAGTAGGCCTCTGAAGCAAGTTAAACATAAACTGCAAAAGGATGCAACTAATTACTACAAGGTATTTTATCTTTTGATATAGTGATTTTGCCAGTCTACTGTATTTATGTTATTGATTAAATTACCTTATTATTTTGGTAATGTGTTGTATATAAATATGTAAGCATGCATGCTTGTAGTGCATATATATGTATATACATGTATGTATGCACATGTACATATATACAAAGTAAATTGTCTAAATTTCAACAAGGAACCTTTATTTTAAAAATATTGATAAGTAACATAGTGTGTTTATTTGTGCAAATACACAGTATTGCATCTAGGTTATATTAGGGGTATGCATTATATATATGGGAACTAAATGTTACTCCTTTATTTTCCCCAGACGAGTAGATTGTCATATTTGAGATGGCATGATGGAAGTTAGTTATAATCTATTGTCCAGGCTAAGTAATGGGCAATGAAAAGTTATGATCATTCTCATGATGTCACATTTATTATGATAGTGATAATGTATTAAATGTTTCGTGAAATCACTGGTGTCATCCTTCAGTAAAGAAGGTCAGGACGTAATAGCTGCATTACCAAAATTAATATCAGAATTATTTAATTTAAAAATGAAGTTAATAATTAGACAATAAGGGCAAAAAATAAATATATCCATTCCTGAAATACTGTAATACATAATTACCATATATATATATATA
>NC_068996.1:2715133-2717057 GCF_001194135.2 Octopus bimaculoides | reverse complement strand
ATATATATATATATATATATATATATATATACACACACACACACAGGGAGATCAGTTAATCATGGTTTTATTCAACACATCTTCCTCTCAGATTCACATACTTATTACAGTGGTCCTTCAGTCTTTCTAAGCCCTGAAAAAGAACTTGGAAAGTTGGGCCCCCCAATCAGGCCTTTTGCATTGCTCTTAAAGCCAGGAAATTTTCAGCACCTGCCTCATATAATAAATGTATATGTTTCCATTAAAAGAATCTCAGTATTTAATTACAAAAGTATTTATGTTTTGCATTATGTCTTTTATATCCTTCTGAAGCTAGTTTGCTTTTCATACATTAGCTTTACAAAAGATACACTCTTACATCTTACAGTAGCACTTCTTTCTCTATATGTCTATAATACTATATCTGAAATTTGTTACGGGCACTCCTGGTCTGTCCCTTGCAGGTCAAGAAGTCTTTCTTCCTGTGTAACATAGGACCCAAGCTAATTGAAGTCAATGAGTACTTTAAGTCGTATACTTTAAGTGGAATAAATTGGTGACTGGATCTCATCTTCATTGATGAATCATCTTCATTGACGATGTATGATGGCATTAAGAAACAAACTGACTTTGACTGCAACATACTTAAAGAATGCTAACAAGTTATGCACATGACACAATCAAGTATTTCAAAGTTAGCATGGTTGGCCTTTCTCATATGCTGAAAGCATTCTCCACAATGGAGTTGAATCTTGGACAATGAAGAAGGAATCTGAAGATCACCAACATGGTATGTACACCAAGATCCTTAAGAGAATGTTATCCTTCCTTGAAGACTCCCACATCTTTATATTTTGATGAATAAATGCTTTTTGTATGTAATCTGTTTGAACTATTAATAAAAGCTTGAAATATGTAAAAAGACTTTCCCACTCAACCTGGTATAAAGCTTAAATGATTTATATACAAAGTATTATAACAGATGTATCTACAGCTAGTCTCATTAAATATGATAGCCAACAATCATATTCCATTCAGTAAAGCAATAATTGATGACATCAGCACTCACCTAACGAGACACTGAATCTACAAGTATACTAATATACTCTGCTGTTGCACTCCGCATTTATCTGAACTCTGCATTTATCTGTCTCAGTTCCAAAACACACCACTAAACACATCCAAACTTTGCCCAATGTTTTCAAAACAAAACCTTTCAAGAATTTCCCTCCACCTATGTTTTCCTTACAGGCAAACAATATCAATCATATCAACTACAGAAACTATGGCCATGATGCTACCATTTTTCTTCCATAAACTAAAAAGGTCAAAGTGAGAAATAAAAAATATAGCTGCCAGTAAACTATGCTTTGTGATGTAAAATCAGTCTGATGAAGGGAGAATTTCACATAATTTGTAATGTGATATAAATATGAGACATATTTCAACAAAATTATCATTCATAGGAACAGCTTATTTTTGTGTAGTCTTTGTAACATTTAACTGATCTCATGCAAAAAAATATATTACTTAACACCCTAATACTCTTCATGAAGATGATGTCATGATTTCTTTAGAAAACAATAAAATCTAATTACTTGGATATAAATTCATCACATGAAATGCAATTAATCAGCATTTGTAAAAATAACATTTAACAATAACGAACTAATAGAAACTAAAAATGCAGATTTGAACATTTTCAAACTTTTATAATAAAATAACGATATATGACAAGTAAAAAACCATTTTTCAAAATATATGAAAAGTGAGAAAGAGAAAAAAGTTTACCATGCAGTGATTAAAAACACCGAACACCAATAAATCTGACAACAAAGGTTAAAAATTACAATGAAAACAAGATCAGATATATAAAAAAAAAAAAAAATTATATATGCATATATATACACACACACACACATACATATATATATATATATATATA
>NC_068996.1:2713851-2715047 GCF_001194135.2 Octopus bimaculoides | reverse complement strand
TATACATATATATATATATATATAATTTAAGAAAGTGAGGAATGATCTGTATAATGCAAGAATTAGTTTCTTTGAAAATTTAATATATTTATTATAAAGAAAGGGAGAAAACAAGATTCAACTTCAAAGAGTAATTATTTTAAAGTTTTGGTATGTGTGAGAGTGTGTGTGCATACATACATACATACATACATATATGTGTGTGTGTGTGTGTGTGTGTGTGTGTGTGTGTGAGGGACTAAATTTACATGTACACTAATATACTGTCACTGCACTCTACATCACCAAAACTAATGTCTTAGTCCCAAAACAAACCACTAGAAACATCTAACCTTTGCCTAATATTTTCAGAACCTGTGTGGCAGGTTGGTGCATGACCTCCGTCTTCTGAGAACTGATTATGAGGCTTAAGTTGTAGCAAGCAGTAAAAAAGCAGTTTATGCTCCACTACATCTGAGCCTCTGTGGTGGCACTGAATACACAGTCACCTGTGAACAGGAAGTTGAAAATGCATTAAGTAGTTGTATGGCCTATGCTACTGTACACCTGCAAGACTTGGACAGTTTATGAATGCCATGCCAAAAAGCTAAACTGCTTCTGTATGAACTGCCTGAAAAAGCTATTGAAAATCACCTGGCATGATAAGCTTCTACACACAGTTGAGGAGAGCATAAGTCAGGTGGGTAGGGCACCTCATTCCAATCCTTGACATGTGATTTCCCAAAAGACTGTTTTACAGCAAACTGGCAGAGGGCAAGCACATTCAGGGTGAAGAGAAAAAGTGTTTCAAGGATACACTCACTCATAAAACTCAGTGAAGAGCTTTGATATCAACTCTGAGATCAAAGCTGCTCTCACAGATGTGCCACTACCTAGAAACAGAATAGGACTGCAAAGTTAGAAGGGTAACACAAACTGTGCAAGTCCAGAGCTAACTCCTAGTTCTCAGTCCCAACAGACCACCAGAGCCTGACCTGTGGCAGAGCCATCTGAGCACGCATTGCACTGATCTGTCACAGCCAGATACAACTTGACCCATCTTCTTCTCCCATCTGATGTCCTTGACTTTCATCAACAACAGCTGATGAACTAATAGTATATATATATATGATATGTAAATATGAATGCATATATGTATGTATATATATATATATATATATATATATATATATATATATATATATATATATATATAT
>NC_068996.1:2709695-2713649 GCF_001194135.2 Octopus bimaculoides | reverse complement strand
TATATATATATATATATATATATATATATATATATATATATATATATATATATCATCGTGTGAGCATAAATTTATGTATATATGTCAGTTGGTTGTCTGTGAGTCTTGTGATGGATGTCTCCAATGGAAATTGTGCTTTCGGTGCTTTCTGTGACCACACCATTCACTCCACTCCATTCTCAGATTATCTCGTTTCGAATATGTTCTCTTAATGATATTACTGGCAATGGATCTTTCCATGGCCCCTTTGAGTTGTAGCCAATCAATGCTCTATCCTCTCTGTAATAGTCCATGTCTCATTTGCATGTAAGATAGAAAGATGATTTGGTCAAGCAATTTGGGTCAGGGTGGAAAAGAATGGTGCAATCAAGACAAGATTGAAAGCACATTGTGACCAGTGGTGTATAACAACATTTGATGGTCTAGTCGATATTGTGATGTATATATGTATGCATATAAATGCATATTTAATATATATACATATATATATGTATGTGTGTTTATAAATATAATGTATATATGTGCATGACTCAGTGGTTACAGTGTTGGCTCACAATCATAAGGAAATGAGTTTGAATTCCGGACTGGGCTGCGTGTTGTGTTCTTGAGCAAGACACTTTATTTCAAATTGCAACAGTTCACTCAGCTATAGAATTGAATTGCAACGCCACTGGTGCCAAGCTGTATCGGCCCCTTTGCCTTTCGTTTGGATAACATCAGGGGCGTGTACAAGGGATGTTGGTATGCATGGGTGACTGCTGGTCTTCCAAAAACAACCTTATCCGGACTTGTGCCTCGGAGGGTAACTTTCTAGATGCAATCCTATGGTGTTTCATGACCCAAAGGGGCCTTTATGTATGTACAAATGCTTCCTTAAGCATTAGGCAATGGTACTAATTAATATTATATTACATAATACTATATTAGTTTGTCCATTGTCTATATATGTATATAAATTTATTTAATTAATTTAATTTAATCTAATTTAATTCAATTCAATCATGAATTTGCATAATTTTTTATATCTCTGTACGAAACGATTGTCTGCAAGAATTAAAATTCTGTTATATATTTTAACAACTTGTCTTCTCCATTTTTAAGTAAATTGTTGAGTTTTATGGGATTGCTTTCCATAAATTCACAACACATTCTATACAAGTATTATTCTCATATTCGCAAATTTATGCCTGTAAACTACCAGCAAAATATGAAGAATCAATATTAGAAATCTGTTTTAAGAAACCTCACCTATATTAATATATATACATCCTTCCTGGCTGATCCAGGAGAAGTTCATAGATCATTGCAGCAAGGTATAGGGAGAAAAACATAGAAGAGAGAATGCAACCTCATTTCAATCCACATATAAATGAGGATTTCTGAGAGTTGATCACAACAAAACACACATCCAGTCAGACCATCATGTAGGGCTTGGATCAAGAAGACAAAATGATCAGGATATCTGAAATGATTAAGGACCACCTGCATGGCTGGTCTTAGCACAGTGTCAATAGATTTTTCCAGATCATAGAAGACAAGGAAAAGGGATTTTTGTTGTTCGTGGCACTTCTCTTGGATTTGTATGGCACAGAAGACCATATTTATGGCTCCACTGGATGCTCAGAAACCATATTGAAATTCTAGACGAGCTTGAAATGGTTCAAAAGTATTTGAGCAAAAAATCTTTCCCACAATAGCATGTAGTGAGATTCCATGATAGTTCTCGATATATTGTCGATAATTGTGTCTTTGAGATGATTTGGGACCAGACATGACTGGCACATCTTTAGAAACGAGATGAAGAGTTTAGTCTGTAGTGGCAATCTGCCATGGTGCATTCATAGAAATAGCATTTAACAATAATACACGAATGGAAACTAAGATGCAGATTTGAAAATTATAGTCCAAATATTTATCCAGGAAGAGAAATTGTTCCTCAGATTTGAGAGGACAGTTTATATATATATATACATATGTGTGTGAGTGTGTGTAAGTATATATATATATATATATATATATATATATATATATATATATATATATATATGTACATCAATATATATATTAATATTTAGCAGAAGTAACAGAGTGACTGAAGTTTTGTGCATTAGCATGTATCAAACTAGTTACAGGTGAAAGACCTGTGAGACCTGTGAGTTTATATCACCTGTGGTGATAAAAATCTATACTCATATTTTGTGTTCTATTTGTTCTGTTTGCATCAACATACCTATATATATATATATAGCTTTGGATAAAGAGGGTAGACCAATGATATGCAAACAGGGATCAATCCCAGTTGAGTCAACAATATGAGGTGGGGGTCTGACTTCAAAAGACCGAAACCCATCTAGGACCTCACAAACATCACTGACGGTTCATCCACCAGCATCCACAAGATGCGTCTTCAGAGTAAATTATGGACAGCTATGTGTATGTGTGTGTATTTCTTTTATTCTTTTACTTGTTTCAGTCACTTGACTGTGGCTATGCTGGAGCACTACCTGGTAGGGTTTTAGTCAAACAAATTGAGCCCAGGAGTTAATTTTTTAAAGCCTAGAGCTTATTTTATTGTTTTTTCTATTTTTTTTTTTTTACCAAACTGCTACGTTACAGGGATGTAAACACGCCAACACCAGTTGTCAAGCAATGATGAAGGGACAAACACAGACATGAATACATACAGATACACACACACGCATATATATGTATGTATGACGGGCTTCTTTCAGTTTCCGTCTACCAAATCCACTCACATAGCCTTGGCCAACCTCAGGAAATAGTAGAAGACACTTGCCCGAGGTGCTGCACAGTAGGGCTGAACCCAGAACCTTGAAGTTGGGAGGCAAGCTACTGACCATGTAGCCATGCTTTCACCTATGTATATATACTGTTTGTTTTTATGTTCATTTATAATAAAATCAATTTTAAATTAACCTAAAGAGAACAGATTTATTCGTTAATAAGAATAGTATTGAAAGTGACTTTGAATTTTTGGTCAGCTAAGCCATCATTAGCAGTCCAACGATGGCTTAGCTGGCCAAAACTTTGACAATGCTGTCAATAACATTGTTGTTTAAGAATAATAAATACACACACATACATGTATATCTATATACGGTGTATATACATGTGTGTGATTACGGTTAATATAATAATGACTCTCTGCCAGTTTGAACAATGTGTTTTCAATTGCTTGATTGCCATGAGGATAGCTATGAGGAGCTATATTCCAGTTTCAATTCTATTTATGGTGAAAGTATATATACACTCCCAACTATTGAGGACTTCTTGTACTAGAAATCTAATATGCATTAATTATGGTGCTAAGTTTATCATCAGTAATTCAATAGAATATTTAGAATAATTATCCAATGGGAAAGGCACGTTGTTCTTATCAATCTTCTTCATTACACCCCACCCCACACACAAATTTACAATGAATTAAGAAAAGAACACTGTTGCATTACAAAATGTATGACATAGTTCTTGAACAGATTGTACATTTGTATATTAAGCTATAATAAAATATAACATCCTTAGCAATCCTTTTTATAATATCTATATTTTATATTTTTTCTATATTTAAAACTTGGTGTGGAAATATTTAGAAAATCAAATTGATGGAACTTCTTTAACATTCTTACAGAGTTTAGGAGACATTTTACTATCATGTTCTTGCTAAAAATAATTGTCTCTCTCTAAGTTACAGGAAGCCCAACCTTACAAGATTAACAAAATACCATTACTATTCTAACATACAATCTGTATGAGAGATGGGATTCTAAAATGTTGCTCTTAAAGCATGTGGTCAGCCATTTTATATTTCATAGCATCATTTACATGGAACAAGTTTTGTTGGATTCCATGGTCTCCATTTTAAAGCCAGTAAGGAAATTGGTATGAGAACAGTAGCTGTT
The DNA here is from genome assembly GCF_001194135.2 of Octopus bimaculoides. NCBI lineage: Eukaryota > Metazoa > Mollusca > Cephalopoda > Octopoda > Octopodidae > Octopus > Octopus bimaculoides. Next base: position 2,709,729 of record NC_068996.1, on the reverse strand, counting down.
ATACTGAATAAAGTCAAACAGCTATGTAAAAGCA
>NC_068996.1:2693558-2707185 GCF_001194135.2 Octopus bimaculoides | reverse complement strand
AAAAAAAAAAAAAAAAAATAAAGTATGCTTAAGAATATATATGAATTAAGAAAGAAATGGATGAAAGGTGAAGACAACATTGGCAGAATTTGAACTCAAAACGTAAACACAGACAAAATGCTGCTAAGCATTTTGTCCAGAATACTAAGGATTCTGCCAAGTTGCTGCCTAAATAATGATGATGAGGATGATGATAAAATCTTTTCTACTATATGCACAAGGCCTGAAATTTTGGGGGAGGAAGCTAATCAATTACACTGACTCCCAGTGTTTCACTGGTGCTTAATTCATCAACCCAGAAAGGATGAAAAGCGAAGTTAACCTTGACGGAATTTGAACTCAAGACTTAAGGACAGACAAAATGCAACTAAGCATTTCACCTGGTATGCTAAAAATTCTGCCAGCTTGTCACCTTTATAATAATAATAATAATAATAATAATCCTTTCTACTATAGGAACAATGCCTGAAATTTGGTGGGAAGTCACTAGTCGATAACATCAACCACAGTGTTTCATTGATACTTAATTTATCAACCCTGAAAAGACGAAAGGCAAAGTTAATCTCGACAGAATTTAAACTCAGAACATAGCAATGGGCAAAATACCAATAAGCATTTCGTCCAGCGTGTTAGCAATTTTGCCAGCACACTGCCTTTATAATAATAATAATAATAATAATAATAATAAAAATAATATAATAATATACACTGGAAGCTATGCCAACACTATGGAATAACAACAGAAAAAAGATGGTATAAACACACGCCAGAAAAGGTCACAGAAAATGAGAAAGCAACCATACTCTGGGATATGCCAATACACACAGATTGAGAAATTAAGGCAAATAGACCAGATATAGTTGTCAAAGATCATGAAGGAAAAAAATGCTTTCTAATTGATGTATCAATACCAGCAGATGACAACGTTTCTCTAAAAGAAATGGAAAAAATTTCAAAATACAAAGACCTGGAAATAGATGTAACTCGAATGTGGAGTCTAAAAACAGAAACAATTCCTATCATAGTAGGTGCCTTAGGTATAATAAAAAAATATTCAGACAAATACATGACAAAAACACCAGGACTTACAAATATATATAACATAGAGAAAATTGCACTACTGGGTACTGCACACATCCTACGCAAAACACTTTCAATACAGTAACCATAAGAACACCACAGCAAATCACAGCACATACCCAAGGCGCACAGAGCTGCGCTCGGTAGTGAAGTGAAAGCACGTTATAAAAATAATACTACTGAACAATAATAATAATAATAATAATAATAATGATAATAATAATAATGATAATTGTTTCTAATTTTAGGACTAAGCAGTTTTGAGGCAAGGAGCCTAGTCTATCAGACCAAATTTAATCCAAGTCTGGTACTTTATTTCCCTTGGAGAGGATGAAAAACAAAATTGATTTTGACAGAATATGAACTCAGAATGTGAAGAGCTGGAATGAATATTTAAAGGCAATTTGTGTGAAGCTCTAATAATTCTACCAAAGCATCAGCATAATTGCTTGCATACGATGTGATCTTTAACATAATAGGCATGCCCCTACCATTATTTTTTAACCTAAATATCAGGAATATATTTCAACTTTTAATATTTTTATACTTGAGCATAATACTACTCCATAATTAAAAAAGAATTTTTTGCATTAAATTTCTTGTATTATGTGAGTAAGCACAATAATAATAATGATGATGATAATAATAACAACAACAATAATTCAACTTTGACGAAAATCTTTACATGGTTAAATGAGAAATCATTTAAATGAATGTGTAATACAAAGCAATGTATAAAAGTGGATAGTTGAATGGTGAACAACTTTGATTAAGAAGATCCAATGAAAGGAAATGAGTAGAAAATTATCAACCAATCACCCAACTCAACCTGTTATTAACAGGCATTTTTACTGAGAAAACCACACAAGCAGGGCAAATTACTACTTATTGAATAGAAGGATTGCAGGAAACACATAAATGCACCAAACACTATCTGATCTGGGACAAAAGAATTGCAAGAGATGACAATAATTAGTGAATGACAAAAATAAAAGAAAGAAGAAAGAAAGAAAAAAGGCCTGCGAGAGATGTTTCCCTATTCTCATATTGTGAAGTCAGTGTGTTCAGCAGGGCTGTAAACCTCATCAGTACCCTCAACGGAAAGAAAGGTGACATACTGGAAAATAGATTAGTGAAAAGGAAATCACTGCTGTGGCTGTAAAAAGACATACCTTCCAGGGTAACTCTTTCTCTCCTTTGTTATTTACTAATATTTTCTAATATCTTTTTCAATGACAATATTGGCTACAGACAAGTGAGATGAATTAAAGATATTCATGATGTCAAACAAGGAGACTCATTCACTGTTAAAACCATAAAGGAGTGATGCAGTGATGTGAAATGTAGTTAAGTAAATCAAAATGTGTGACTTTAGTCACAAAAAGAAGGACTGGAAACCAATGGAAGGAAATAATTTCATTTATTAAGGGAATGGATTTCAGCACCCGATGACAATTGACACAAGTATCTAGCCATAGTGGAACATAGTGATGAAGGAAACTATATTTGAAAAGTGGTAACTATAGTTGATGTTCATTCTTCTTCATCGAGATCTTTACGTTCTGAGTTCAAATTCTGCTGGGGTTGACTTTCTCTTTCATCCTTTCAGAGTTGATAAAATAAATATCACTTGAGCACTGAAGCAGTGTGTATGTGTGTGTGTGTGTGTGTGGGGGGGGTTAATGTAATTGACACCCCCCACCTCCACCCTAAAATTGCTGGCTTTATGTCAAAATTTGAAACCATTAAAGCACTGGAATAGTGAATTAGATGAAAGATAAAGTGGATGCATGAGAGAGAAAAATGAGTAGAACTTTATGTAAGGAATACTTTGCCTGAAGGCATATACCAGTCATTTGTACTTAAAATGGAGGAATTGGAAATAAGTTCAATAAACCATTACTAAGCGACAATTGCTAAAGTATCAAAACATGTTGTTAAAGAACTGTGACTTAATGGTCAAGAGAAGAGTGTTTGGACAAAGTAGGGTAATATGTGAAGGAAAGGAAGTACTAGAAGGAATGCAGTTATATCGATAGTTCTACAGAACTTTTATGGGAATGGTTCCAGAGAAAAGATTTAAAGAAAGAAATGGAGAGAATGTTTGTAGCTACAGAAAATGAAACACTAAATATTAATTCAATGATGAAAAATATTTATGGTATTGCTTCAACATCATTGTCTATATAATGATTAAAAAATATCTTACATATGGTAACAGATTGTAAAATAGGAGCTTTGAAAGAGTAAAAGCAAGGATAAAGTTTGTCTTAATTTGATGGGATCTATATGAAAAGGAAAAAGAGTTCAGACACTACTCCTTTGAAGAAAAGTACCAGAAAAAGCCTTAGATCAGTATTTCTCCAAATTATTGTTGCATACCCCACACCGATTTAAAAAACAAAAAGAAAAAAACAAGGACCTATAACCTCACTCCCCCATATCCTACCAGAAATTAAAACTTTATTCTAAGTTTTATATTGAAACACACAGAAAGCTCAGATGTTATAAATTTGGGGAAAATGGTTATAATGATGTGATGACAATGATGATGATGACTGTAGTACTGATTAGTGGTGGATGAGTAAGACTATTAATAGAGGCATAAACAGTGATTCAGTCATTGCTATTTAGTCCTAAATCAATCTTCCTCCAGCAGACCTGTCATCAAAAACAATCAGTCTGAGACCATTTTCTCAGACATAATGCATCTAGGACAACCCCTTGTGATTCATTCCCCAACTATTTTTCTCTGATTATTCCATCCATTAAAGAAAGAAAAAAAAAAAAGAAAAATCTAAATGAATTTTTGACTTCTTGCAAATAGCAACCAAATCTCCTTCAATTCACACTCAGCTGACTGAGACACACTGATATAAAAAAGAAAAAGAAAAAGAAAATGATGATATGGTCATGACTGGAGTGTCTTTGAGCCCAGATCTATTTCATGAAAACTGATTTAGAACTTATAACAGCAATAACCAGACAAAAACATCCATTCCTATTTAATTTTTATTTTGCTTATTCTTTGATTATTTTAATTATATATGTATAAGACACTTAAAAAAGAAAATAAGACAAAAAATATACATATGTACATACATGTATACATCTATCCATCCACGCATGCATACACACATACATATGTATGTACATCTATACATGCATACATATATGCATGCATGTACATGCACACGTACACATGTTTGGTCAACACAACAGTTTATGACAAGATATTAATATTCTTCATTCTGAAAGAGTCGGAGCAAGTAAGATATTTTAGTTTAAAAGCATTTAATCAAGATTTGATATTTCTTCCAGCCTGGTTCCAAAGACATTAAGATAATCTGTGTTATAGAGTGCTATCCAGCATATTCTTCTGATTATAAATTACTTTCTATTGCCATAATTTTGATAAAATCTCCTTCAGTTAAATTGTACTTATATGAAAATAATTTGATTAAAGCAATTTTGGAAATTAAAATAAACTATACAAATATCAATAATCTATAATTACTGGCAGGAAATAATAATAATGATGGTGGTACTGCTGCTGATGTTAATGATGTTATGATAATGACGATGATGGTGATCACAATAACAATAATATAGAAGTTACAAAAATTCATGTATTATTCTGTTAAGGAAATGCTCACCAATCAAGAATAAGCTTTGAAATTAAATTAAAATAATATAGATATTTTTCTTGTCGTTTAAATTAATCCTGACAAATATTTGTTTGCTGCCAAGAGGAAGAATAAAAATGTAAAGGAACAATATTTGACATGAGTACCTGTGTGTGTTTGTGACATGGTACTGAGTGTGTATATAACAGAAAATATTAATAAAGAAATAACAGAATGATGTTCACTTTTTGGACTAATCAATGATGATGATGATGATATTAATGCTAATAATAATTCATTTACATTGATTACATACACTGCAACAAAGGCAAAATTATTTATTAAAATGCAGTTAAAACCAAAACTGAAAATATCTGACTATATAATTGGACATAAGAGACATCTGGTGTGCAAGAGAGAAGACTGCACCAGTTTGATCATGTGATGCAGACGAATGAGATCGCTGTATAAAGAAGTGCTGATTGCTAAACACGAATGGAAAAAGGGTAGTGTAATGAAGACTCGACTCAAAATGTTGAGCTTCTCTGAGATGATAAAGGGCTGAAATGAATAATGATATGCTGTGTTTGAGAAAACCTGTCCCTCTCAGTGAAAATGAGGTCCAGTCATGTCTAGCCCTGCATTCCATCTTTTAATACCTATCCCTCCACCAATCATCTAATTGTGCTCGTACACACTCAGATGTTGCAAATAATACCAATTATCCCCACCCCTTATATCCCTGCTACTTTCCCTGATCAACTCCTCTTCCTCTTGCCTAACCACTTCTTGTTTTTCTTTCCTTTACATCTCCAAACTAATATTCACTGTATTCCCCTTCAAGCAACACCTGTAATGATCGGTCACTCTTTCATTATAGTACACTAACCTAATCCAGCTACTTTTTCTGGTCCTCTGTCATTATTTTCTTTTTCATATTCACCATGTAGCACGACCTCACAACTTTTCCTCTTTTTCCAGATACAGTAGCCATGCTGTCAATTCTGCTTTTTGTCTCTCTATTACATCCTTCTATATTATACTCCGCTCAGTTGAGGGGCCTTGACTGGCAAGAATTCAGAGAACTTTCCAGTGATGGTGCAACAAAAAAGGAAAAAACAAAAAAAGCACCCAGTACATTCTGTGAAGTGGCTGACATTAAGAAGAGCATTGAACAGTACAAGCCATGCCAAAGCAGATATACTGGAGCTTGGCGCAGCCTTCTAGCTCATACCAGCAAGGAAAAAGGGATATTAGATGACAGTGATGTTAATAATGATGTCTATAAGTATGCCTTGATGCATTTAATGTTGTTTAGGTGAACAAACCATTTGTCATTGTTATCTTTTTTGTATTAATTATTTAATATGGTTGACAAAATATGATTTTCTCTGAATTAGGTTTGTTTCAGCCAGATGGCCATGGTCAATGTTGAGGTTACTGCCTTTGTACTCATCACCTAAAATTATATAATATTTACTAAGAAACAGGATTCACTTAACCAACTATCCTCTCCCCTTGAATTTCAAGGCTGATGACTAATCAAAAAACTATACTTTTTTTTTCATGTTGTTGTTGTTGTTGTTGTTGTTGTTGTTATAATAATAATAATAATAATAATAATAATAAAGGCAGTAAGCTGGTGGAATTGGTAGCATGCCATATAAAATGCTTAATAGTATTTTGTGTCTTTATGTTCTGAGTTCAAATTCCACCAAAGTTGAGTTTGCCTCTCATTTTTTCAGGCACAATAAAATAAAGTACCAATCAAATACTGGGATCAAAGTAATCAACTAGCTCCTTCCTACAAACTTTCAGGCCTTAGCTGGGAAAATCGTTAATGCAGCATTTTGACTGTCTTTACGTTCTGAGTTTAAATTCCACCAAGGTCAACTTTGCTTTTCATCCTTCAGGGGTTGAGAAAATAATTACTAATTGAATATTGGGGTCAATGTAATCGACTTATCCCCTCACCTCAAACTTGTTGGCTTGTGCCAAAAATCTGTAACCATTCTTCTTCTTCTTCTTATTATTATTATTTTACTTTTCAGAGCTCTTGATCTTACTTAGCAACCTGTTGTCAAAGGCCTCACAGGGTATCTTTATGAAAATTGTAAGTTTTGGTACTTGGATGTTAACTTACCACGGAAGACACTCAACACCCAAACACCAATCTCAATTATTACTAGTATTATTACTTCACTATCCATAAGCACTTTTCTGCTATAATGCTTCTGTCATTAGAGATAAGCTTAATACATCCAGTTTGATATATCTGAAGAAGTAGCTGCTTGCTGTGGAAACTCAACAAATAACAGATCACAAGAACAACCTAAGTAATCTATGCTTGGAGTGAATACTTCTTCTCTGGATGATTACTTAACACAAATAATTGTATGTGTGTGTATACATACTTGTACACACATATATATCATCTGCATAGCATATTCATCTATCAAATATATACCACACACACACACACACACACATATATATATAGTTGATGTATCTTTGAGAGTGTATGACCTAGTGATTGTGATTTCAATTCCAAGGCCAGGTGGTGCGTTGTGTTCTTGAGCAAAACACTTCATCTCATGTTGCTCTGTAATCACTTGAGAAGCTGACACTTGGTACACAGTGCACCTGTCCAAACAATGTTGATTTGATGGAGAGAGTGGTGAGCTAATGTGCAGCATGAACATTTGATCACTATAAACAAATCATTTGAACAGGTCATTCAACAAAAGCTGAACATTCAGATGTCATCTTTGATGCGAGAGTCTGTCATACACATACACACTTAAATATATATCATATAGTCATCTTACATCCTGTTTCCATGCAGTCCTGAGATGGGCAGGTTATTCCTCCCCCGCTAGATGGGTGGGGGAACAAATCTTATATATTTCATTTTAAGCTTCACTTCTCTGGCTGGAAATGTTTCCTAACCAACACTTTTACCAAGGGTACAGGGTGTAGTTTTTCAGGTCATCAGGACTAAGGAGCTTGTTTATAAGCTTAACAAGGCTCACTGGTCTACCTGACCTTGCACTTGACAGAGTGTACTGAATGTGAGGCGGTGAGCTGGCAGAAACGTTAGCATGTCGGGCGAAATGCTTAGCGTTATTTCGTCTGTCTTTACATTCTGAGTTCAAATTCCAACGAGGCTGACTTTGCCTTTCATCCTTTCGGGGTCGATAAATTAAGTATCAGTGATGCACTGAGGTTGATGTAATCAACTTAATCGCTTTGTCTGTCCTTGTTTGTCCCCTTTATGTTTAGCCCCTCGTGGGCAATAAATACCAGCACTAGACAGGTATCACAAAGGTAATGCCTTAGACAGAAATAATTACAGAGGCATCACCTGGATCAGGTGATGAAAGTTATAGAAAGAGTCATAGATCAATTAATTAGGAAGAGAGTTAGCATAGATGAGATGCAGTTTGGATTTGTGCCAGGCAGAAGCACCAATGATACCAACTTCCTCATGAGGCAACTGCAAGAGAAATACCTGACCAAAAATAAACTCTGTATCTGGTTTTTGTTGATATGGCGGAAGCTTTTGACAGGGACCTCTGCTGCTCCGTATCTGGTAGGCAATGCGGAAGAGTGGTTGGTGACAGCTGGAAAAGCCATGTGCAGGGATGCTAGCAGTAAGGTGGAAGTTGCCAATAAGTATAACACGGAATTTAGTGTACAAGTAGCAGTCCACCGGGGATCAGTTCTTGCCCCCCACCCTCTTGTTTATCATAATCTTCCAAGCTATAACAAGAATTTAAGACTGGTGGCCCTTGGGAGCTCCTCTACACCAATGGCTTTATTCTTGTTGCTGAAAGCATAGCTGCGAGAATGGGCAAAATTCAGAGAGCTGCTACTCTAAGGCTTCTTCCTTAGTGTAAAACACAGATTATATGCTTGTGTATGAAAAGCTATGCTACATGGTAGTGAGATATGGACAGTGACTACTGAAGACATAAGAAGGCTTGAAAGAAATGAAAACACATATGCTCTACTCAATGGGTAATGATTGTGTGCATATCCAACAAAGTGTAAGTGATTTGAGAGAAAAACTGAGTATATGAGGCATCAGGTGTAGTGTGCAAGAGAGAAGACTGCACTGTCACAGTCACAAAATGCAAATGAATGAAGGTAGCTGCCTCAAGATGTGCTGATCACAAACTATGGTGGGAACATGTGGAAGGGGTAGACCCAAGAAGACAAGGGACAAGGTGGTGAGAAAGGATCTCCAGATATTGAGCTTCACAGAGGAGATGACAAGGGACTGTCAAGCTAAGAAAAAATCATGATTGTTCTGGCATACAAGCTTGACCCCTGCATCCCTCTCTAGCTGAACATTTCTAATCGTTTGGGCTTGTATGTGCTGGTGCTGCATAAAAGCATCCATGTTGATGTTATGTGAAAGCACCTAGTATACTCTGTAAAATGGTTGGCATTAGGAAAGCATCCAGCTGTAGAAACCACGCCAAATAGGGATGGGGCCTGGACAGCTCCTGCCTGCATGGGTTAGACCAATACACCCCCCCCCCAAATGCTAGTGTAAATACATTGGGAGTTGTGCAAGGAGTATGAGCTAGAATGTTCCAACAAGTGGTATGAAAATCAACCTTTGCCAGTAGCAGAATATGAACAGGTGAAACTCATATGGGATATGCCAAAATACACAAACAAGAAGCTGCAACATAACCAGTCAGATATCACTCGCCTATTTAAGGAGTCCAAAAAAATGCAGATTAGAATATTGTGTAGAGAGAGGATGGGAAAGTTGTGACGTACCAAGACCTACGATTGGAAGTGAAAAGAATCCATAGAACCTCTAAAGTGAGCGTGGTACCTATTCTGATCAATGCACTTGGAACCATCTCAAGAAAGCAATATTCTGGCATAAAAAACTGCAAAGATCAACCTTTATAGGAAGTATTCAGTCAGTAGCAATACTTGGAACACTTGTTGAGGCAAGTGTTGTGTCTGCAAGCTACAGGATGGAGCTGAGACACGACACAGATAAATCAGAAAAAGTTAAATGAATAATAATAATACTAATGTAAAAAGTATAAAGCACAGAATTATTAGTGCCAAATGAACAAAAAGGAGGAATGTAACATGGTACAATCCTCCATACTCCTTACAAAATTAGAACAAACATAAGGCATTTTTTAAATATGATTAGAACAAAATTCTTCACCACAGAACTGCCATCTTTTAACACATTGTAAAACATTCTTATTGCACTACTCCAAACTACTGCCTGTGTTTTAAACTTAATGGAGGCATTAATGATAAAACAAACAAGAATTTATCAAATATGAAAAATGATGTTAATGAAAGCCATGGTAATGATTTCACAACTCATTAATCTAAGATGATTCACAGAACAAACCAATAACAACAACATAATATGTTTAGCTGGTAATAAAATACAGTGCCTGTCATATTTGGTAAAAATAAAGAAACTTTTATTTACTGCAAATATATTACGTCAATTATCATCGACCAACAGTCAAATTAATATGAGAATTTCTAAAAATAGATGCAATTGTAGAATTTGTTCATCAATATTCCCTCAAGGAATATTATCTTAGGAAAATTATCTTATAGGGATGTAATATCAATAGCCATAATGCAATTAGGCAATAAACAGGGTTTACAGGGTGCGATGGGTAAACTGTCGCTTTTTATATTTTTAATTTTGTACATGCACATTATTTGCTTTTGATTTTATTGACTACACAGTATAGTAGGGTCAGTTGGGCACCATCTGTGAGAAAAACAGCATCATGACGCAATTCACTCTACCAGAAATTTGGAAATGACATGCTGTGTTGCTTGGCATTCACACCGGAAGCTCCAGTACAAACAGATGGTGAACACACAGAACTGTTGGCTTGCTGTGTCCCCAAAACCTATACTGAAAGTGATAAAAATCAAACATCCCATCAACATCATGGTGTTTGGCATGATCACTAGTGATGGCGACGATATGCCTCCATTCATGTTCCCACACGACCTCAGACTCAACACAGAGGCCTACATCAAGTGCCTGGAGGAGGTAGTGCTGGTAGACCCCATTTCTGGCAACAAGATTCTGCACCATGCCACACAAGCAGGAGAACCCAGTCATGGCTGTCAGACAATTTCTGCAACCACATCACCCCTAACATCTGGTCACCTAACTCCCCAGACTGCAACCCCTTTGATTATTATGTGTGGGTGCAGACCAACAAAACTCCTTGTAACACCAATGATGAACTAAACACAAGGACTGTGAGCAGTCATCAACTTAAACAATGAGATCATCCAGAAGAGTTGCTGAAGATTCTGAAGTCGTCTGGAGGCTGTGGTTGAAGCCTATAGTGATTTTATTGAATAAATTTATTCTTTAGTATTTCAAGATAATTTTATATAATTCTAGTAAATATATCTGATAAAGTGAGATGTCAGTGTTATTTTCATTTTTGCATAATTTAGATGACAATATATATTCATTACACCCTGTATATCTGTTTCCAAAATCAGGTATTTCCTCACATACACATTTTTTCTAATCCCAAATAAAAGCAGTCAGCATTGCTTATGGAATTTCAAATCTGAAGCTAACAATCTGAATTTGATTCGGATTTTTAAAGTTCAGTGGAACTATATATGATGGTGAAAGACATGAATGCTACTTGTGCACAAACAAACAGCAGCTAATTAAATAAAATGAATGAGACTGAAGTTAATTGCAATCATAAAGTATTTAAACATTAAATGATTATATAACTAGAAACCTTGATAATGGCATTTCAATTCTCCCAGCAAATATATCAAAATTACTGCCCTAATCAAATTAAACAGTTGGTATTTAGAATTATTGAGTTAAATTTTTCACACCTAAAATTTTTAACAATAATTACCATAATGCTACAATAAAAAAAAAAGAAAAAAAGACTAATCCTATTTCATATTATAACTGAAGATATACTACTACTGCCCTCAAGAAAATCTGTCTTGTAGACACACTAACATATTTTACAAATATAGATTTCCTTTATTTTTATGTACTTATGACCCTGAATTTATATCTGGTTCTTAGCTTTCCATGGTCACTAATTAATATCACCATGCTTAATTTATTTCTGTAATAGTTGCAAAATGCATTTATTCTATAATATATATATATATATATATATATATATATATATATATAGTCCAATGTCAACAAACTTTGACTCATAACTATATATTTGGTGGTCACTTACACCACATTACTAGCATTAGTAACTATCTTGCATTGCTAGATTACTCGTTCAATTGTATACTTTTATATGTAGATGTGCTTCAAACCACAAAATAGTAAGAATGTAACAAGTTAGGGGGTCAGATAATTGTGCAAGTAACCTTCTGCTAGGAACTCTTGCAGTGACTCATTTGGTAAACATTTTAACATCTATGAAGTAACCATAGAACAATATTATGAGGTTTTCTCCAGTGTACAGAAATACAACAGAGCGCATCATCTTTCTAAGTAACGGTGGTATCAGATGACATCCACAATATTTCTCTGTATAACTCTTACTTGTCACTGTTGACTGGAAGATAAATGGTGCTTTATTCAGAATGACAACTCTCTCTCACACTCTCGCCCCCCCCCCCCCATACATACAGACATGTGGACTTGTGATGAATGATGTCGAAACAATGTGTACATCTTCAAAAGAATAAATTGTACAGTTGTGATGCTTTACTTGACTACCTAATGAAGTGGATGTTTCAACACAAAACATTTAATTCTTCTTTTCTTGATGCCAGGTAAACCTGATGCCACGTAAACATGGACGGTTGTTTTTATATGTGATTTACCTTTGAAGTAATTAGATCAAAATGATAGAATGCAATGTTGGTGCTATATTATTGAGTGAACATATGTACAGGCAGAATTCTTGATTGAATGGGAAGTTTTGAAAATGGAGAAAAAAAAAATGTTTTTTTTTTTTAATGGAATATGACTTCACAGTCACATGCCTCTGAGTTCAATGCCACAGTACAACATCTAAAATCAATATAAGCATAAAACTGGAGAAAGTGTGTAAAGGCCTATAGTATTGTACCTATTGTTGGATAGTAATTTAAGTTGTCATCTGCGTTACATAACATTATTAGCTGATTCTTGGATGATTTTAGTGAAGCTTATTCTGTCTTGAGTATTCAGATCAAGTTTTTTTTGGTGAGAGGAAAAACTCAAAATTTTCCATTATGTGATGCTTTCACTGTTATGACAAATGACCTGAAATTTCTTCTTCATTTTCTTTCAAACAATGTCTTTAGCCTCAGCAGAAAGTCATGTGTGTCACACTTATTCTGCTCAACCAGAAAAAAATTATCATGCACATTCTTTTTAGGTGCTTTGCCTTTTTTTCTATTGACTGACCTAACTTTCCCTAAGTTCATGTTATATCTATTTCTCAAAATTCATAATAGCACGTGCAATAATCTACATGAACCCATGCATAGCTTTGATTTGTATTCCTTAATGTTGCAGGAGAGAAAGAGAGAGAGAGTGTGTGTGTGTGTGTGCATGCGCATATATATATATATAAATACATATATATAAAAATATATATATATATATAATTATTACAAGTTGAAAGGGTAAAGGATTATCAATTTATTAATTAATAAATCAATTAACAATTAACAATTTTTACCAAGCCCATCGGTATGAAAGCACCATTATTGGTGGAGAACTTATTTAAAAGCTCATATATATTTATAAATATAATTAAGGGATCAGCAAATATTTGCTTCACCATATACCGAAGTTCAGAAATAGCAGCTAAAAAAGCTGAGAATCCCACAGATAGCATCACTTGTAACTCACAAAGGCAAAAACAAGAGGAAAAAACAATGAAAACTAACCAATT
>NC_068996.1:2692265-2693395 GCF_001194135.2 Octopus bimaculoides | reverse complement strand
AGAAAAAAATTATCATGCACATTCTTTTTAGGTGCTTTGCCTTTTTTTCTATTGACTGACCTAACTTTCCCTAAGTTCATGTTATATCTATTTCTCAAAATTCATAATAGCACGTGCAATAATCTACATGAACCCATGCATAGCTTTGATTTGTATTCCTTAATGTTGCAGGAGAGAAAGAGAGAGAGAGTGTGTGTGTGTGTGTGCATGCGCATATATATATATATAAATACATATATATAAAAATATATATATATATATATGTACAAAGCAGTAGCAAATGTCATACAATTTATGATTCGCCTTCAGGATTCTACTGTGATGAAATATGTGCTGTATAAAGGAACTGAAATTATCTCATGCTTGTTAAATTGCACTTACAAAAATTGTTTATAAAAAAAATTAGATTATCAGTTCAAGACAAATATATGAGCCAAGGAAATTGATATTAGAAATACAAATACAAATTAATTATTGCTTTTTCAAACTGAAACAGTAACATATGTCTGAATGGGTTCCAGTTAAGAATAATGGTGATTCTAAAAGATGCAATTTCAGTTTGCAAAGCTCCAAGGCAAATTATGTTATTGGAAAAGCTTCATTGATGACAGGTTTTATAATATGCATACAAAAATTGTAATACATGAGATACCTGTATTCAAAGGTAAGATATATATTACGAAAGTAATACCCAAGTATAAAAGAGAGAGATAGAGATAGAGTGAGAGAGAGATACAGAGAGGGGATAGAGAGACAAAGACAAATTAATAAGTTCTGTAGCTATAAATTTATGAATAGGTAAATTAAATCCTCTTAATATGTAATTATTGATATTTCCTTTCGTTAATAAAAAGTGTGAAAACATACATAACACTTGGTCTTAATGACATCACACAAAAGGGAGACACTGAAGCTTGAAACAAAATGTTGATTGGGTATTCTAAACCTGAGATGACTCCAGGTGTCTTCAAAGAACTAGTAGAAAACATATCAAATTTCAAAGCAGTACAAAAAAATGTTGGGTTGTTGGTGAAGGTTCTGGCAGAGTTGTAATAAGGTTTGATTAAAAAGGTGGAAGTGGGAGAGAGAGAGAGAGAGAGAGAGAGAGAGAGAGAGAGAGAGAGAGAGAG
>NC_068996.1:2691296-2692207 GCF_001194135.2 Octopus bimaculoides | reverse complement strand
GAGAGAGAGAGAGAGAGAGAGAGAGAGAGAGAGAGAGAGAGAGAGAGAGAGAGAGAGAGGAGAAACTCTAGCAGATAAGTGGATGCATTGTTGGCAGGGGAATGGGTAGAGTAATTAATAATGGAATGAGAGAGTTGTGTAGAGAAAGAAATAGCTTATTGATGAAGTGTTGAACACTGGTGTTGGCAGAAATAAATATGTAAAAAAGTGTTGAGAGAAGGTAGGACAAAAATACAAAAGAATAGGTAAAAACAAAAAGAATCTAGAAACATGTCAATTGAAATGTATAGCAATAAATTAATACACAAATGAATAAACCCTAAGATTTATTGAAAAAATATATTCTCAGGGGTCCACATTCCAGAAACACACTAAGACAAGAATTCAAAATATGGAGCATGACATTAACAGAAATGTACATTAAATATGTAAGTGTGAGTGTGTGTGTGTGTGTACACACACTCATCATCATCACTTAACATTTTTTCTTTCATGCTAGCATTGGTTGGATGGTTTGATTGGCCACTGCTAAGGCTGCAGACCACATCAAACTCCAATGTCTGTTCTGACATGGTTTCTACAGCTGGAAGCCCTTCCAGACACCAACCACTGCATAGAGTGAATTGAGTGCTTTGTAAGTGACACCAGCACCATTGTGGATGAGCCTGCTTGAGTATAGGAATGCATCAGGTATCTTGACTTTTAGTCATCTCCTTTGTAAAGCTCAGTGCTCAGTTCATCGGTGTCCAATGAACAAGAACGTGAAACTCTGAGTAACAGTTTTTTGTTATATTTCTGCTGCTTTTAAATAAAGCATATTACTCTACCTCTGGTATTTGAGTACTCTTTT
This sequence comes from Octopus bimaculoides, assembly GCF_001194135.2. Classification (NCBI taxonomy): domain Eukaryota; kingdom Metazoa; phylum Mollusca; class Cephalopoda; order Octopoda; family Octopodidae; genus Octopus; species Octopus bimaculoides. Next base: position 2,691,357 of record NC_068996.1, on the reverse strand, counting down.
TTTCCAACTGGTTACACATTTATGTGCTTACTCTGGTATATATATATATATATATATATAT
>NC_068996.1:2683086-2691008 GCF_001194135.2 Octopus bimaculoides | reverse complement strand
TATATATATTTCTCCAACCATGCCAGTATGGAAAGTGGATATTAAACAACGACGTTGATGATGATGATGATCATCATCGTTTAACGTCTGCTTTCCATGCTAGCATGAGTTGGATGATTTGACCAAGGACTGGTGAACTGGATGGCTGCACCAGGCTCCAATCTGATCTGGCAGAGTTTCTACAGCTGGATGCCCTTCCTAACACCAACCACTCTGAGAGTGTAGTAGGTGCTTTTACGTGCCACCGGCACAAGGGCCAGTCAAGTGGCACTGGCAACAACCTCACTTGAAAGGTTTCCAATGTGCCACCAAGGTGACGCTGGTAACGATCATGCTCAAATGGTGGTATTTACATGCCACTGGCATGGAAGCCAGACAGCTGCTCTGGCAATGATCACGGTCGGACAGTGCTGTTAGTGCTCCACTGGCAAAGGAGCCAGTCATCGAATATGGTTCAATTTCGATTTCACTCGTCTCAACAGGTCATCGCAAGCAGTGTTTAGTGTCCAATGAAGTAAATATATGAGTAAGTGAGCTGGCTACACTTCTGGCAGAGGCCACAGATTATTGTCTCACTTGGCTTGCCGGGTCTTCTCACTCACTGCATATTTCCAAAGGTCCCGGTCACTAGTCATTGCCTCGGTGAGGCCTAAAGTTCGAAGGTTGTGCTTCACCATCTCATCTCAGGTCTTCCTGGGTCTACCTCTTCCACAGGTTCCCTCAACCGCTAGTGTGTGGCACTTTTTCGCACAGCTATCCTCATCCACTCTCGCCACGTGACCATACCAGAGCAATCGTCTCTGTTGCACACCACAACTGATGCTTTTTAGGTCTAAAATTTCTCTCAAGATACACTCTGTTGAGTATGCACACTGACATTACACATCCATCGGAGCATACTGGCTTCATTCCTTTCGAGCTTATGCATGCCCTCAGCAGTCACGGCCCATGTTTCACTGCCATGTAGCATGGCTGTTCGTACACATGCGTCATACAGTCTGCCTTTTACTCTGAGTGAGAGTCCCTTTGTCACCAGCAGAGGTAGGCGCTCTCTGAACTTTGCCCAGGCTATTCTTATTCTAGCAGCTACACTTTCAGTGCACCCTCCCCCACTACTAACTTGGTCACCTAGATAGCGGAAGCTATCAACTACATCTAGTTTTTCTTCCTGGAATGTGACAGAAGTTGTTTTCTGCACATTTTCAGTGTTTATTGCTCCTGAGCATCTGCCACACACAAAAACTATGTTCCCAGTTAGCCTTCCTTTGATATTGCTGCACCTCTTATGTGTTCATAGCTTACACTGGGTACAACTTATGGAGTTTCAACCTACGCCTATTCTACAGATCGAGCACCTTTTCTACGTATGTATATACATACAAATATATGTCCATAAAGCCAAGTGTGACAAGAACTAGGGTATCAATTAAATGTATGTAGCTTAAAGAATGGAAGTGACATTGAACTGCTCTAAACTGTATGTAAACTTTATTAGTTGGTGTCTTATTCAACAGGGATACGAAATGTGTAGTGTTGCAAGTTACATCATTAAATAGTTTTGAAATTCCACCATGACTTTATGGATACAATGAATGAATGAGTGTGTGTGTGTGTGTATACATACACACACACACACACACACACACATGTAGTTTTTTAGTCAGAACAAAAAAGCATATCATATATAATTAGGGAGGATATAGGGTATAGTTTTAATACAATACTATAAACTAAAAACTGTTTTCAACCAAAGTTACTGGTTGAAGTCATGTGGAATCAAAGAAGATTAAATAACCATTAGACATGGTTGACTGGTAAAAGTATAACCAAAGTATAACCAGGGTATTGCTCCAAACAATATAAGAATAGTCATGAGATAAGGGAGAAGGACAATGGTAAAAATAAGCTGCTAGTCTTCTGCCAAACAGGAACAAAGGAACAAGGGAGACATGCTTAGGTTAAAATATGTACAAATGCACCAAGGCATTCAAAGTCAGAGTTATGTCCCTTAGTATAACTTGGCCGTCCCACAATAAAATCTCTTGTAAACTCAAATATATAGCAGCCTGAAGCATCATATGGTAGATATGTAGGAGATGGAGAGAGACAGAGGACTATGATAAGGAGAATGAGGGAGAGAAAGGTGTAGGGGAATGCGTTTATAATTTAGATGGAAAATAGAAATGTAAGAAAATAAAAGAAAAGCCAGAAATGTAATGAAGGAATAATGGTCATAAAGAACTAGCGCTGAATGTTGCTGCTAGGAAGCTCTTGATCACTCTGTCAAAATTTATTCATGCTCATGAGGACAGAGATAAAGTCTTGTATCTTGGATGTTGAAAAGGTCTCTGGATGGAGAGAGGAAAACATATATGCACAAACAATACATATTATCATCGTTATTCTTATTTTAATTTCCACTCTTCTATGCTTACATGGCTCAGATGAAATTTGTTGTGGCAGTTTTTCTACACCTGACTGTGCTTCCTAGAAATATTTATTTCTTTATTACCCACAAGGACAGATTACACCGACCCCAGTGCATAACTGGTACTAATTTAATAAACCCCAAAAGGATTAAAGGCAAAGTTGACCTTGACGTTATTTGAACTCAGAATGTAATGGCAGACAAAATACCACTAAGCATTTTGCCTAGCATGCTAACGATTCTGCCAGCTCGCCACACTTCCCAGAGATATTACCAAGGTGCAAGAGTGGTTGTGTGGTAAGAAGGTTACTTCCCAACAACATGGTTTTAGGTTCAGTCCCACTACATGGTACCTTGGGCAAATGTCTCCTATTATAGCCTCACACCAACCAAAGCCTTGCGAGTGGATGAGGTAGATGAAAACTGAAAGAAGCCTGTCATTACCATGTCAAAGCAGGTTCCACTTAAAAGTACCCAGTCCTTACTGTAAAGTGGTTGGTGTTTGGAAGGGTATCCAGCAGTAAAATCCTCACCTCTACTTGTGCCACATAAAAAGCACTAAGTCCACTCTGCTGAATGGTTGGTGTTAGGAAGGGCATCCAGCAGTAAAAATCCTGCCAAAACAGTTACAGAAGTCTGGTGTAGGCTTTGGCCTGGGTGGCTCTTGTGGTACTGTCCCACCCATGCTTGCATGGAACACGGATGTTAAATGATGATGATGATGATGGTGTGTGTGTGTGTGTGTGTGTGTGTGTATTTGTGTGTCTGTGTTTGTCCTTCCACCATCGCTTGACAACTGATGTTGGTGTGTTTACGTTCCTGTAACTTAGCTGTCTGGCAAAAGAGACTGATAGAATAAGTACTAGGCTTACAAAGAACAAGTCCTGGGGTCGAATTGTCCAATTAAAAGGTGGTGCTCCAGTATGGCAGCAATCAAATGACTGAAACAAATAAGAGAGTAAGGTAATGTTTCACATGGCCAGACTCAGTTTTCAGGAAACACTGGAAATGAACAACAGCACCTGCATGACAGTAACACTCAATCACAGCCATCAAAACAGGCATAATTGTGTGTGTGTGTGTGTGTGTGTGTGTGTGTGTGTGTGTGTGTGTGTGTGACCCCCCACTCACAATTACATAAGATGAACTTGATGACTCTGCCAGTACTACTGATATCTTTTGCTAAACTAAGTTATGGCTATGTAAACAAACCAACACTGGTTGTCAAGCAGTGGAGAGGACAAACACAAACGTGTATATATATATATATATATTCAGCTATGACTGTTCATGGCTTGGTATGACTTGATTAGCTTTTTCCATACTGTTTGTTTCTTTGCTTGAGTTTGCCATTTATTATGATCAATTCCTTTCCATTTCATATTCCTTTTTTGCAGCATCTTTGAAGACCTCAGCCTAGGTCTTGCATGGTTTCTTTTTCCCTTGTAACGGATTTAGTTAGGGAGTCTGTTGTTGTCCATCCTGTGTGTGTGACCCTACCAATGTAAATTTCTATCTATGAAGATTTCCATCACAGGAGGCAGACAGCCACACCAGAAGGATCATTTCATTGCTGACCTTGCCATGATTTGTCGCAAATGTCTCATCATACATGTACATAGCTTGTCTACTTGAGCTTCGTAGACTGTTCAAGTATCAGCTCCATAAAACAAGGAAGAAAGCATTATAACTTGGTACACTTTAGATGTCACACGTATAAAAATGTGTGTGTATCATCATCATCATCATTTAACGTCTGCTTTCTATGCTGGCATGGGTTGGATGGTTTGATTGAGGACTGGCAAGGCTGGAGAGCTGCAGCAGGCTCCAGTCTGAATTAGCAGAGTTCTACAGCTGGATACCCTTCCTAACACCAACCAAGAGTGTAGTGGGTGCTTATTACATGCCACCAGCATGGGAGCCAGGCAGGTGTCACTGGCATCGACTAGGCTTGAATGGTGATTTTTGCATACCACCGACATGGGAACCAGTCAAGTAGCACTGGCCTTGACCACATTCATATGGTGCTTTTCACATGCCACCAGTACAAAAGCCAGTCCGGTGGCATTGGCATCAATCACACTCGAATGATGCCTCTTACATGCCACCAGCACAGGGGCCAGTCAGTAGGTACTGGCATCGGCCTTGACAACAATTTCACTCAACTCAACTCAGGTCTTCTCAAGCACAGCATATTGCTCACCCATGCCACTCAGCCTTTGTTATGACAAACATTTAAAACAATTCAATTCCCCAAACATGCTCAGCTAGCAAGATCTTCTCCATAGTTGGGTCCTCTCCAGAATTGCACATCCCCAACAGGCATGATCCTTTGTCATCTCCCTTGTGAGATACAACATCTTCAGATCAGTCTTCACAACTCTAAAACTTTCTTGATCGTCCTCTCTCACAGACTCCATTCACTTTGGTTGTAGAGTGCTTCTTTACAAAACTCTCATTGTCTACAACTATACATTGGCTATAACCTATACAACTGAATGCTTTTCTTCTGTTTGTTACATGTGGTCGTTTTTGTAATCAAGTTTGTCAGTAATACTCTATCACTAATATGCAGTGCACACAAATATTACACACACACTAAACACTGTTTCTATAACTGAATTTTTATCACGCTTGGCAGCTACTTGTGACACCAGAAATTTGTTAAGCACTTGCTGTGTATTTCAGCAGAAGCCGAATTTATCCAAGCATGCAGTTGCCAGTGGATACTTGCTATTGATGACACTGAAAGAAGCTGAAATCTGGATTTAGAAACTCCACTGCCACAGCTAGTTGCTTTGCACCAGCTACTGATATAATTCTACTCTTTTTTAGCACTATACATCTACACAGGATGCTTTCCAAAACCCTTGTTAAATAACATATATGGAATGCTACATATATATATATATGCATCACAAAAGTGACAAAGGGGCACTAATGAAGCATCAGTATTGCTAGAAACAAGAGTCAAAACAATTCATAGCCACAGAATACTGTGCTGATTAGAGTCTTTTGTCAGTTTAGTGATGTATACATTTCTGCCTTTCAGTTGTGAAATTGTGAATTAGCCATCCACATTATATAAATATGTTATTTAGAATTCAAGTTTAAATTTGAATTTAAACTCTGCTTGTTGGGTACGTCTCCAGTAATATGCTGACAAAGCACTTTCACCTGGCGCCATCCACAGTAATTGCACAATCCTCACTGGATCTATGTTAGGAATTCCTCAGTGCATGTTGTTTCTACTATATATATGTATGTATGTATTATGTATGTATGATGGCTTTTATCAATTTCTATTTACAAAATCTCAACTTTGGTTTACCTAAGACCATAGTGGAAAACACTTGCTGTAGGTGCTTGGAAGTTGGACTGAGCCAGATGTAAGTGCATATATATGACACACCAATACATATTAAGTATACATATGTGTATATATATACACACACACAGTAATTAAAGAAATATGAAAATGCCATCCAACTGGCAGTCATGCAGTTCACCAGATTTCTTAGATACATATATAGAAATTTAGAACAAAAATATATCCAAGAAAATATCGTTCTATTTCTATTACTCATTAATGTTGTAGAAATATCAGTATAAAAACTAAACTACAATGATTATATTAACTCAAGGTTTACTTACTCTACAAGCAGTGTATCAACAAACTTGACAATCGAGACCCAGCATCTTTTACGATTCTTACTTCCTTTGGTAGCTAACTCAACCCAAACTGTACAATGAAAGCAGTTCCATCTCCAGCTGCTTTAGGTTTCCACCTTCCCCTCTTCATGCATTCTGGGGATACAAAAGCAGCCCATCTACAAAACTAACTACTACACAATAGAGGGTACACTTAAGTTCTTGCCAAAGATAAAAATACATACATATATACAAACATACAGACATATGTATGAGTGTGTGTGTGTGTGTGTGTGTGTGTGTGTGTGTATGAATAGATACATACATAATTGGTTCAGCATGGGGGCAGCATGTAAGAACATCAGTAAATCCAGATATACAACACACTGTATCTGACACTGGGCTCTCTCATGATTGTATGCAAACCAATTACCAGGTCAGAATATTATATATACTAACATGTACGTATGTGTGCGTATCTATTTATGTATGCATGCACATTCACACATGCTTCCACATGTTTTTTATCTTCCACACGTTTTGTATCTTCCACATTACACTTAGAATTGGTCAACTAGAGAATAAAATTGAGGGCACTTTCTTAAGGTGCCATGCAGTGGATTGGAACCTTTCACCCACATGAGTATGCCACTAGGGTAATAAAGAAAACACAAAACAACATGCTGATTTTATAACTGCTGCTTCTTTCAGATTAGCTATCTTTTCAGTGAATGGCACTGAGTGGAAACCAACAGTAATAATAGTACATAAACAATCCAGTTATAGCAAGCGCAGAGATGATGAAAAGTACACATTCTCTACTAACAATCTAATTAGAGATTATGTGTGACATATGACAAGAAAAACAAAATATATTTTATTCATCATTGTTATCACTATGATTAGTATTACTATTGTTCATGTGATTATTCTATTAATGTTATACCTGGACTCAAATTACATCCAAGCATCCATCACATATAGATGCAGATTCTTTTTTAATCCTCTCTTTTTATTTATATATTTTAAACATTTTCGTTCAAACACTCAGGCATTGAAATCAACATGAGTAACCATCATCATCATCATCATCATCATCATCATCACTAATTTCTTTCTTTTATTATTATTTTTGTTTTAAAGAGTTGTAACTTCAAAGAGTGAAAATCATGTACCATAAGGCTATCTGGCACGTGAAAAAGAAATAGAAGATATTAAAGAGAAATACTTAAATTAATATCAAATCTAATCATACTTCCCGTACCCAGCAACCACAAACACACACACAAAAACAAGACAACAAAAATAACAATGACAATAAACAACAACAACAACAACAACAACAATAATAATAATAATAAATGGTTTCAAATTTTGGTGCAAGGCCTGCAATTTTTTTGTTGGGGAAGGAATTAGTTCATTACACGAATCCCAGTAGGTATTTTACTGACCCTGAAAGGATGAAATGCAAAGTCAACTTCAGTGGAATTTGAACTTAGAACATAACAAGTCAAAAGAAATGCTGCTAAGCATTTTGTCCGATGTGCTAATGATTCTGCCAGCTCACAACTTCAATAATAATAATCATGGTGACAATGATGCTGACAACGACAATAGTGATAATGATGATGATGATGATAATGCATGAGAGCAGAGAGAGAAAAAAGTATTTTCACATGACAATGAATGAAACAGCTACCATATCCACTAGACCTAAAACAATGTTAGAGATATCTAAGGAAAAAAAAAAAAAAAAATGGGCAGAAAGAAAAAAATAAAGAGACCTGAAAAGTAAAATCACACACAAATGTAAAGATGAGCCCCTCCACCACCTCCACCAGAA
>NC_068996.1:2678481-2682541 GCF_001194135.2 Octopus bimaculoides | reverse complement strand
ATATATATATATATATATATATATATATATATATATATATATACATACATACACATGTATGTATGTTATTGTTCAGTTTTATTTCAAGATTTTTTGCCAATAGAGAAAGAAGTGGTTTCTAACCTAGATCCAAGACTCCTCCACTGGAAATTCAACATCAACAACAGGGCATTTTTGCTTGTTTGTATGTATGTAAACGTGCGGATTTGTATGTCTTGCTTTATGTATGCATTCTCATGCATATAATTGCATATCTAGTTATGCTCATATATATTTAAATGATACACTCCTGGAAAGTTTTACAGATTTTTACAGTTCCAGTGATGGATTGGATCTGTGGTCTTTGGATTTGCTTTCTCCTTTCTGGGTTTGAGAAGCTTAATTTCTCAAGATTGGTATTTAGGCAGTGTGTTATGTACGTACATATGTGTGTGTATATACACACAGTTTTATTTCATGTTTGTACAACCTAGTCACCTTTGTTACATCATGTGATTATGATGTAAGAATACAAGTGAATCCATTTATATAACAGTCTGGACACAGCTTTTTCACAATTGTAAACAAACATGAGTACCAGATCACAATATTTCTCTCATTCACACACAAGATCTAGTCACCTCCAAACAGCAAACAAATTTTGCCCCATTAAAATTTGAGACCATTCACTGATAAAGTCTTTAAAAAGTAATATATAAAGAATGGTTTAAACTTTAAGAACGAAATGGTAATTCTAATATAAATTACATACCTATGAATTAGTAAAATAACTGACTCATCTTTTTCTTGAGATTGATATGTTACATAGCTCTTGTGTTTATAAGTCGCTCCTGATACTTAAATATTTCTCACCTCCAATATGCACATGTGGTGGCAGAGAGAATGTGAAATTCATATTATTCATTTCTTAGTTGTACTTGTTTGGCATTTGACTAAGTCTAAGACTGTGTTTAAACAGAAACCATTATTGTGTCATGGCAGAGTCACTGTAGTCTCTTTGAAACTTTGCATACTGTTTCATTCACTTTTACCTTATTTCCAAACTTCATTGGTGTAGCATAAAGCATCAAAATAAATGGTACTAATATCAATAGTATACCTACAACAAATTTTGTAACAGTGGAATCTAAATTATCAGTAAACATGTCGTAAATGTACGGTGAATGACTTTGAAACTCAATAAAGTGTATTATTCTCTTACAAAATATAAGTGAACATAGTGAAATAGGTATGGATTTAGTGTTTTCGTTTCCTTTGTCATTAGTGATAACTAACACTTAATATTGTAGTTGAAATACAAGCTGTTTTACCAGATAGTCGTAATGTTGTAAGGAAACTAGTGTTGATAGGTTATGCTGATACAGAAGACAATAAGATAAAATCTAAACCTGCAAAAACAATAATATGAAAAAGAAAAAGGTAAAGAACAAACAAATACAGTGTATGCTCAAAAGCAATCATTAAAATCAAGCTGTGTGACCAATTTTGCATAATACACCTATCATTTGCGCAACAATAAATTTTGCAATTTTCATTCTGTACTTCAAAGTAACAGCAATAATAATCCATACAGCATACAATAATCATAGCATAAGTATAAACTCAGCCTGGAGAGAGAGAAGAAAAATGATAAAAATTCTACTAAGATATGTTTTAAGATTATATAAATTATAATAAAAAATATAAAAACATGATATTTTATCAGATAGGATCATATCTAAGTTATGTTATTATTTGATAATGATAAATAAATAAAACTACAGAAAATAACAACTAATATGCTGTACTGCATTTTTTTCCTCCCTAATTTACTAAGTTGTCTTAGGTTGGTAGTTTTTGCCAATTCGGCTGTCTTCATAACTTTATTACAATTCAATGCTAAGAATACGCTATAAAAATAATGTAAACATTTGTCCTCATCTAATTTTGCCAGACAATATGAGTGTACCACCAAAAGAATTGATCACTTCTAAATTTTGTCAAGTGAGTAGAGTAAGCTATAGTGAACAGGTTTAATAAGACTGAAATATGTACAACAGCAGGATTCAAAACTAAGAACAACTACCATTTGCATCAACATCATCATCATGCATGATCTTTATTTTTCAAAATCTTCATGTAGCTGATATTATTGGAATTATCTTCCTTACCAGCTCTCTTTGAATTTTGCTCTCTACAAGGAGCTTCTCTATACCAATTGCATGGATGATGTAAATTAATCAGTTTTCAGACGAGAGACCCCATTTAGTTTTTAATTGTCACAGCAAATCAGTTGAGAAGAATTTATTTACTTCTCTTAACTTACATTTATTCCTTAACTTAGTTTAATTATTTGATTGTAGCCATGCTGAAGACCACTCGGAATGGTATTAGTCAATCATATTGACCTACATACTTACTTTCAAGTCTATTGCTTACCACATGGTTGTATATTTCAATGTTTGCCTCCTCTTTAAAATATGGGGTTCTGTATTTACATTGTGCAAAGTTCAATAAGTACTTGGCTTAAAGATATGTACTGATTTGAAAATGACTGGCTGAAACCCATCAAGTTTCTTCATGATTTCCTTCTCGTTTATTTTCCCATGGACCAACATCCTAGTTTTTAAATATATTTGACAACATGCACTGAGCCTGAGAGGTTGCAGTGAAATACATGGCATGTTATTGTATCACTGCCAAATTATTGTATCATTGGAGCAGGTACTATTAGTAGCTCCTTTGTAAATAGTAAGTATACACACACACACACACACACACATTTATTTATTTATTTTAAAGAAGGTTGTTGTGTAAGACCAGAACAAGAAGGTACAAAGTAAACAAAACAGAACAAAGTTGCAGCTTTACTTTGTATTTCTACAAAAAGTCCTGAAGAAGGGCTCTTCACCCCGAAATACAAAGTAAAACTGCAACTTTGTTTTGTTTTCTTTTCCTTTTGTAATTTACTTTGTACCTTCTTGCATTGTTCCAGCCTTTCACAACAACCTTTTTTAAAGTTATATCTCACAATACTTGAGCAAAACTACCTCATTTTGTGTGTGTGTGTGTGTGTGTGTGTGTGTGTGTGTGTGTGTGTGAAAGGCTTCTGCTAGGAGTGACTAATTTCAATTAAAAGTACTGACCAGCCTGAGACAAGTGTAAAATACTTGCCTAAGTCTCCATGCAGTGGGACAAAACATGTAACTAAATGGTACCAAAGTAAATTTACTAGCATAATCATGCCTGCACCTATAAACTTGCAACATTTTATTTTTTTCACACTTGTGAAAAACAAAATGAATTAAAAAAAAAAAATGTGTTTGCAGTAGAAAACATAATTGCAGTCACGTAGTTCTAAAAGTATTTAAGAGGCAGAATTGTCTGCAAAATGGCATAATTGAATTCATATGGTTTCTGACACATGCACAAGAGCAAACATTTTTGGGGGTGGTTGGAGTTACAAATATTTATCATAACCACATTACTCGAACAATAAAACTCCAGAACAAAACAGTCAACCATAGTAGGATTTGAAACTGCTAACAATAGTAATTATAAATGGAGATGGAGGAAAATAATTTCTACCATAAGCACAAGGCCTCAAATTTGAGGAAAGGTTATCGTCAACTGAAGCAGAAAAAAATTTTATGCACACACAGACACACATTAAAAAGTTTTATTAACTTTGCAAATTCAACAAAATGCAATCTGTTGAACTCAATACAATATCTTCACACTTAATACTAACACTTCAATTAGTATTAAGAGTGAAAGTATTTTATTTTAAATGGCCTGGTCCCCTAAGCACAGATACCCCTACGATTTATTGCTCTCTCTCTCTCTCATAAATATATATTCATATATACACATTTATTTGCATATACATACACACACACACACACACATATATATATCTATATAAATACATGCATACATATACACAGATATACATATCTATACATACATATATTTATCATACAAATACACACACATACACACATCTACACACACACACACACATCTACACACACACTTACACATGTGTGTGTGTGTGTATATTCTCTTACTAATTTCAGCT
>NC_068996.1:2668189-2677217 GCF_001194135.2 Octopus bimaculoides | reverse complement strand
ATATATATATATATATATATATATATATATATATATATATAAACAGAGCAACTTTTGATGCTCGTCTGATAAAATGCTACTCATTTGAAAACATTAATACTACATAACTTTTAACATGGAATTATTCATATGTAATGGTCTTAGGAATGGAGTGGTAGTGAAACAATTGTAATTGGCAATAAATAGTTATAAAGATATGCTAAATCTTTCCTGTGTGTATATATATACATATATATATATACATACATATATATAGATATATACACACACACACATATATATACATTAAATTAATAACAATATACATATGTGGCCTATCTTCAGCATGCTGGAGATAGGTCGTCTTCACCCTTCCTCCCTTAATATATACATATGTATATTATTAATTTAATGTATAAATTGCCTATAAATAGTTATAGCAGGCTTATATCCTTATATTCTATTATATATATATATATATATTATTTAAAAATATATAACACCATTTCTAAATACATTACTTTTCTTCTTCAACAAGGCTGAGTTTATTTTATCTTTCAAAGAGGTGGGGATGATAATCATAAGAAAACAAGAGAAAATTTAAAAGAAGAAAAAAAAAAACAAACTAAAATCAAATCATTTCAAAACAAAACATAACCCCAAAAAAATAAAACACCTGACATACACTGAGCAGTAACTTTAGAGTCTTTTCTGGTCGTGGAATAAACTTTTGCTCAGAACGGGGCAAAGCGAAGAAAGATTCCAACTGAAATTACAATAATACAAAAAAAAAAAAAAGAAAAAAAAACAACAAAATGAAAAGGTAATGGGGTGTGAGTAAAATACAGTGAAAAAAAGGCAACAACAACAACTAAAACAACACAAAAATTACAAATCAATATTCAAAAGGAAATAAAATGCAGAATTATTTAATTTCAACAAGTTTACATTTAGAATATTGGGGAGACGAAGAGGTAAACTGTCATTTTTATTTATTTAATTAATGTAAAAATGATGAAGTTAGTTGATATGTGAGAGTGATGTAATTAAATCAGGATATTGATGTTAATTGGTGTAATTAATGAATTAGTTATGTGACTGATGTGATTGATGTAGTTATTAAGGTGTGAGATAGGTGCAACTGTACTAATTCTTAAATTATGAGATTGGTGTGCTTGTTGGTTTGGCTGTGAGAATGATGTGATTGATTAGATTATATAAATCTTGTGTCATTGTTTTTCATTTGTGAGATATGACTGTTTTACTGGTGACTGGTCAATTGTGACATCTAATTTTACTGTTGTCTCACTTATCAGATTGGTGATTACCAATTTAATTGTATAACTGAGGGATTGAGGGATCCTTTGTAATATTTTTTGCTCAATTCTAAGATTAGTATATTTGTTCCCTTGAGATTATAGTGGTTACAGCAACTATTGAATTGTGTGATTGATAAGATTGCTGGTTTGGTATGAAAGGAGTTGAATGATGTGCTGTTGTGAGGTAGATGCAACTGTGTGGTCAATATCATCACTGGTTTGTGAAACTAAAGTGATAACATTTTCATTTGACAATTTTTCTTTTTGATGGTGGTAGTGGTGGTCAGTCTTGGAGATTAATGTAATCTTAGGTTCCGTTATGATCATATGACACTAACAACACACTGACTATTGGTAGCTGGTTCAGGTATCAGAATTGTTTTTTGATGTTAAATAAAATTAATAATTTAGTCATGAGTAAGATATTAAGTAATTAAATGTATTGACACAACTGATTCAAATATGATGCTTATTTTCTTTGAAATGAGAGTTACTTCATGTTAAGAAATATAATTCTTGCTTCAGTTATTATGGATTCATTTGAGAATCAGCTGTAATCCATAATGACTGTAATCGTTGAATCAGTTGTCCATTTTATATTATGTCAACATTCAGTTGTGAGGCTTATATTGATGGTTGTTGTTTCAGTTTTGAGACTGGTGTTAAGTGATATGGTTCATTTGATTGATGTGGTTCAGTTGAGACATTATTGTTATTTGAATCATGACCTGGTAATGAGATTGCTGGTTCAACTGCAACATTGTTGATTCTAGCCTTGGTTGGATTCTGATTCATACTCACCAGTGATAGTGATGTGACCCTTGATCAAGTTGGCAGTAAATTTTCATTCTGAACTTATGTGATTAGGTTAAGTGCAGTTTATTGTTTGCTGGACTGTGCAAAAACAGTCACATTTAAACAATAAGCCATGAGCTAGGCTGTGAAATGTGTTCTTTGAGAAACTCAATGGAGCAGGATCAATTCTGTTTGGATTTTGAGAGTTTAGCTTCATTAAAATATCCATCTCATTAGAGACAAAGTTTAATATCAAAATATAGTATTGCTACATTAAGTTAACACAATGCATACATTTTAAGGCATACACTTTGAATTGGCCCCTACCTAAAAAAAAAAAAAAACACCCTTTTTATTTAATACATCCTAATCATACTGAAAATTGAAATCCTTAGAAAGCAGGCTGACATTTGGAGAAGGTTTTAACAGGTTTTACAACCAAGAATAAAGTACAAGTAAATAAATATTAGTGACAGAAGCAGCATTAACAACAAATGGTAATCCTTGCATCCCATTAAGTGTGGATGTAATATTAGAATGCTGAATACTGCAGTATTTGCCTTGAGAGGTTCTTTCATATAGACATATGGTGCTAAGAGCAGAGAAGAGTATCATCTGGTATGGGTACCAAAACTGCCAGATCAAATGATTTCAGCATACAGAACTTCCTTAGTGGCAGGCATGAAAAGAAAAACATGCATACACAGAAGATTTTTTTAAAAGTGATGATGATGACAATAAGGTACAGGAGTACCTACATCTAGGATCCATAAAGAAATCCTGCCATGCAAGATTATCCTCAACACAAATGTCATGTGCCCTCTGCAAATGTGTTGTTCTTAGGCTTAACACCTATACATAAAGGATAGTCCCATTTACTCTTACCCTTTTCATCACTTTCACCCACCTTTCAAAGAATTTGAGGACAGCACTTCCTACTCAACCCTTACCTTGGGGCATCCCTTATAGACCATATATGTGATGTAAAACAGTTCTGAGAAGTGTCGCTTTATTTAGATCCACAAAGGGGATGCTGTTATGCACTGCAGCAATCCACCCTTGAGAAAGGTGGCCAAAAAATGTTTCTTTCAGTATAGCTGCCCAGATTTTGACAATCCCAATTAAACACTTCCAATTGATCTAACTTAATCAGGGCCCTACTGCAAACAGCTTGATTCCCAACCCTCTCTCTATGATGTATCATATGAAGTAGAGATAGCTATGGATGGACCTGTTCAAGATTGTGCATGTTAGTAATTCCCCAACCACACCACTTAATGATAAACACTAGCCTCTTCACTAACATTTTGGCCAAAATTTTAAACTCTACATTCAGCAGAGTAACAGACTAAATGTTATCTGGCATGTCCTCCTCAGCATCCTTTCCTAGCTCACTGCACTGGGAATTTTCATATTCCACAGCACTTTTCAGATGCTGTCTGCCAAGAGAGCTTCAAAAATGTTTGGCAGGAACTCCTAAAATTCACAGACCAAATCATCTAAACCAGATGAGTTGTGCTTCAAACAATCACCTTGTACTTTTTGTATTTCAATGGGTGTTATTGACATTTCAACATCTTTTAAGAGCCATGACAGGTCATCATACATAAAGTCTGCTTGTCTTTGACTCACCACCAGCACCAAACAGCTGAGCAAAATGCTGCTAGAAATTCACACATGTTTACTTGGAATCAGGTAGCATTCACTTGTTCTGGTCCATCAAAATCCATATTGTGGTTTTCTTGCTGCAATCAAACCTCTTTTATTTGGGGGCCATTGAATAACTTTAGTTTCCATATGATGTAGTACAGGAGCCCTAGCTTCAGCAATGCAGCTTTTGATAATCACATATTCTAGCTTGATCATTAGCTCCTTCTCCAATGTATTTCATTCTATTACTAGCTCTTTGCTAAATATTATTGATTTTGATGAAATCAGCCACTTCAGAGTGCTCCACCACTGGTCTGTGACAACTATTCCAATCAATTACCATTTAACCAATTCGCTAAACCTATCCCTGTATATTTTGCGTATCGGTAAGAATGTGTTCAGCTTCAGTCAACCATGGAGATCACAAGTTTGTGGTCTGTAAAGTGAAGCTATTCATACTGTGCACAGCCTAAAACACTATCAGTCTTGATATGATCTGGATGTCCTGTTGTGTATGTTCTGTGTCCACATGAGCACATTCAGGAAATCCATTCAGTATCTGTCAAGCATTAGGAAACATCTGAGTAAGTTTGTGAGTCTTTACACTCCCTACTTCTATACGCTAGCCTCACCAAGTGTCTAAAATGCAATTCCAATCCCTCACTAGAACTAGAGAAAAGGACACATCTGGAAAAGCTTTTAGATATCTGAAGAAATTTGCCAATCTTCTCTGTTAGACCATAGATGGTAGCTCATCTGAATGCACCACTTTCGCTGCCATTTACACCAAGGGCCACCGGACTTTAGAGATTGATGATGAAACAGAGATAAATGTAAAGAACTGTTTTGTCTTCAAGGAAACCAACAAATATGAGAAGAAAAGAAAAGGATTGAAGTGATAAGTTAAAAAGGGATGAGAAGAAACAATAAAAATTATGAATTTAATCTAAAATTTGGGTTAAAGCCTGCCATGATAGAGTGATGACAAGAAAAATTCTAACATTGCCAACATCTGTAAAGCTAAACAGCAAAAGCAGACAAGGAAAAGTCACAACAACAGCTGAGACATGTAAGATTCAAAATTGAGACTAAAGCACTATTGATTGCATCACAAGATCAAAGCTTTCCCACAAAAGCAAAACAAAAAAAAAAACACATAATGAAGCAGAATACAGCCAAATAAAAACAGGATATGTGGAAACTGGAAAGAAATAACATTATCTCTGGCTGTCCAGTCTTATCAAGAAAGAAAACATTCACAGGTATCACAGAATTGTGCCAGCATTATGAAACACCTACAGAAAATAAATTGTATAAGCATATATCAGAAAAGCTCTTTAAGAGTGACATACTTTAAGCTAATACACACAGGATAAGAAATCAAGGCTAATAAATCTGATATTATTATCAAAGGTTCAGGAAAGGAAATGCCTCTTGATCAAGGCACCAGTTCGCAAAATATGATAATGTATTGCTTTAAAAAAGTGGTGATATGACCTAAAAGATCTTGAAATGTTAATAACCAGAATGGAGCAGAAAACAGAAACAACTCCTCTAATAAGTGTTTCTAATATAAGCATACACCTAAAAATTTGAGAGTAGGGCTTACTCAGTTACATTATCCTTGAAATATGATAAGGATTCATTTAATTGACTATATTTTATTAACCCTGGAAGGATGAAAAGCAAAGTTGAAGCTCAGTAAAACTTAAGCTCTGAAACGAGTAGTTAAAAGAGGAACAGTAAGGAATTTAATCTTACAATTCTGCCTATGCACCACTCTCAACAATCCCAGTAATTGTAGGTGCTTTGTAAATGATTAATAAAAATGCAGACAAATAGGTAACCAAAAGTCTAAGGACTTACAAATATGCATCACATACAGAGAAAACATTACTAACCTTTGTACCCATTTTATATCAATAGTGTCTGTCAGTACATGAGCAAGTACAAAACTTAACAAAATACTGCACATATCCAAAGTACAGAGAGCTTCATTGTGTAATGCAGTGAATGCATGCAATGAAAATACCACTGATGCAAAAATAATAACAATACAGGTAAACCCCCATAATCATGGAAATGTTGCATTCCCGAAACAGCTTGCTGTAATGTGTAATACCATAGAATGAAATCTATTTTTCAGTTCTGTGTTACACAGGTTAATGTACACTAAAGTCAAAAGGAAAAATGTTTTCCATTAAAGCATTCTGGTGAAATTTTTCAGGAACACATTTCTGTAACATGGAGAATGCATGAATAATAATAACTGTTTCTAACATAGGCAAGAGGCTGAACATTTTGGAGAGGGGCAATTGGTTACTTTGACCTTAGTACATGATCAGTACTTTATTTTATTCATTCATTTTATCAAGCACAAGTGGATGAAAGAATTTGAAGTAATAAAAGAACATAAAGTGCTGGAACAAACAATTCATTGCATTTTGTTTGACACAAATAATTCTGGCAGATAATAAAACAACAAAAAGATATTTTAATAACGGCTAAAGAATGCAGTGGAGCACCAGGGAAATTAAGTGCCAGAAGCTGAAGCAGCAAGACAATTTTGGTCAGAAATCTAGAGCAAAGAAATCCAAACATAATATGGAAACTGATTGGTTATGAAAATTTAAAAGTGAAATGGAAGATAGAGCAAAACAAGAAAATATCAACATCAAGGAAAAAGAAATACCAAATTGCAAAGACCCCCAGATCAGATGATATTCAACAATTCTGACTAAAAAAAAATCTTTTAAGTATACACAGTTCTATATACAACCATTTCTTATTGATTATATAGAAAATGGAATGCCAAAATGAATGACAATAGAAAAGATATTGGTGCAGAAGGACAAAGAAAAGAGATAGGAAGTTGGCAATTATAGACCTATTACTTGCTTACAATTACTCTGGAAAGTATAACTGGCCTTATAACAGATGAAGTATAAAATTTTCTGGATAAGGAGAATCTATTGTCAGAAGAGCAAAAGGGATGCAGAAAGAAGTCGAGGGGAATCATTGCTGATTTGTTTATATAACAGAATACTAAATGAGGCACAAATAGGAAAGAAGAGTTTAGTTATTGACTGAATACGCTAAAAGATAATATGATAATATTCCATACTGCTGGCTCTTGAAGTACCTGAAGACACTCAGAGTCAATAAAAAGAAAAACAGCTTTTTGGAAAAAGCAATGAAAGCATGGAAAGTAGAACTCAAATGCATAAATGAACCATTGGGAAGTATGAAAATGCACAAGGCAATCTTTCAGAGAGTCTTGCTTTTGTTAATTTCTATGACAAGTTTAGAGAGAGAAAATTCAGATCTACCTATTAGTTTGTGGAAACCAAGGTGAAAATAAATTGAAAATAAGTCTCTAGCTTTATATGAATGGCCTGAAACTACATACAAAAAGTGAAAAAGACCAAGATTATCCATTAAGAGTATTCAGCAAGTCTATTGGAATGCAGTTTGTGGAGATAAGTGCACAGTGCTAATCATGAAGGCCAGAAGATAAATTCTGATGGCATAACATTACCACAAAACAACATCATTTTCACTGTAGAAAATGAGGGATACAAAATATCTAGAGTTGCTGAATGCTGCAAGACAATTGGATAATAGAAAGAGAAATCTCCAAAGGCTACAAGAGATGAATTAAGAAGGTACACAAAACAAAATTAAATGGAAGGAATATTATCAAAGTAATGAAGAATACTAGCATAACATGAGTTATGCCAGTATTAAGATACTCTGATCCCCTATTCATATGGACAAAGACCAAACTAAAGAACTTAGATGGGAGAACTAGGAAGCTGCTCACAATGCACTCCACCCTAAAAGTAATATCAACAGACACTACCAACCAGGAAAGGAAGAAGGTGCAGAATTACTAAATGCAGAAGACATCATTAGTACTGCAATATTGGAGTTGAAATAATATTGTATGTAGTGAAGAAAGAATACTATTGGAAGCTAGGTATGTTTAAAAAGTTACTGAAACAGCAGCAGAATTCAAAAGCAGAAGGAAAACAACAGAGAAGGAATTACATGGAAAATTAATGTAACAAGTTAAAGATGATGAAAGTAAGGAATGCTGTGGCTGAAAGATGGAAATTTGAAACAAGACACTGAATTACTATTTATAGCTGCTCAGGAACAAGCCATTAGGATGAATTTGATAGAAGCACAGATCGATAAAACTCAGAGAGCAAATGCAGTAATCTAGCACAAAAAGAGTATAAACACAAAAATGCTCTCACAATTCAGCAAACTTGCTGCCTTAATAATAATAATAATAATAATAATAATAACAACAACAACAACAACTTTTTCTAAGTTTTGGCACAAAGCCAGGGATTTTGAAGAGTGGGGGGAGTCAAATACATTGACACTCAGCTGGTACTTATTTTATCAACTGTGGAAGAATGATAGGCAAAGTCAATGTTGATAGCATTTGAACACAGAGAGTAAAGCTAGAAGAAATGCTGCTAAGCATTTGTCTAGCATGACAATGATTCTGCTAGTTTTGCTGCCATAAAACTGATGATGAGTTTCAAAGTTTGGCACAAGAACAACAATTTTAGTGGGAAGAGGTTTGTTGTTTATATTGACCTCAGTACTTGTGTGCTACAAAAGGGCAAAGGTGACCTCAGCAGGAGTCAAGAACATCAAGAGCATATAGAAATACTCCATATCATTTTGCTTAACACTCTAACAATTGAAACACTCAACAACAACACCAACAATAGCAATATAATGATTTTTTTTTAAATTGTATTTCTAACATTATCATGCCTTTACAATATATTGCAGAACCCTAACAACTTTCAAAGATGTTCTATCATTCTGCCATGATTCTTCAATGTTAAACGCCCACCCCTACTGAAAATGAAATATATCTATGACTAATACTGTAAGACAATTATCAATAACAAAAAATTATCATAATTATCTTTCTTATTTTGACCTCACTGTCATCATTAGCAACATCATTGTCATCATTGTTAATGAAAAGATAATCAAATTATCATCATATTCTAGTAGACATGATCTTCATTCTAGACAAACAATTAAGGAAATTGCTAAATGAAAGTAGATGATTACAAACACAACACAAGTGTAGGCATAAAAAGAGATACCTATGTGCATGTACACTATCCATATGCATATGAGCATTATAAATATTCATGTATACACACATATGCATATATATATATGTATATATATATATATATATATATATATATATATATATTATATATATATGTTTAAATATATTTTTT
>NC_068996.1:2666261-2667024 GCF_001194135.2 Octopus bimaculoides | reverse complement strand
ATATATATATATATATATATATATATATATATATATAGAGAGAGAGAGAGAGAGAGAGAGAGAGAGCAATTTCTTCACTTGAAAATATTGGGTTTTAAACATTTATGAGCAATCATTTTAAAATATATTGTTGCTGCTACTGTTATTTTTAGGTGGTAAAGACATAGGCAAACGTAGTAGAATATTAAGCATAGAAGAGTCCTGGATTAAATTTCTTGTACATTGGCAATTATAAATTCAAATTCATTTAGAGTAGAGTCTTTGTTTCTTATTTCTTTGAAAATTGATAAAATTATTACCATTTTTGTTGCTGTTGTTAATATGTCACCTGAGATCAGGCCTGACCTATTGGTCCTGATTGAGCAGACTGTAACATGTACACAGGTAGATAATGTGCAGTTGTTTTGAAATATAGTTGAACACGCTCCGGCAGACACTCTAGCCAAATCGACTACATCCTCGCCAGAAATAGGGAAAGAGGGCGGCTTATAAATGCCAAAACCTACCCTGGCGAAGAATGTACCCCACAACATAGATTAGTAGTTAGCGACTTTGGGATCAAGGCAAAATGGGTGCCCAGAATTAGACAGGCTTGGAGGAGAAGGGTGTGGAAGCTTAAAGACACTGCAAATGGACAGAGACTTAGAGACAAGTTACTTGAAGCATTTAACGAAATAGAAGGGGATATAGCATCATACAACGTGGAAGACAATTGGAGATTTCTGCGGGACAACCTGTTGAAAGCCACCGACCAGATTTGTGG
>NC_068996.1:2658735-2663629 GCF_001194135.2 Octopus bimaculoides | reverse complement strand
GTACCGCCTGACTGGCTCCTGTAGGATTTTCGAGCGAGATCGTTGCCAGTGCCCCTGGACTGGCTTGTGCGGGTGGCACATAAAAGACACCATTTTGAGCGTGGCCATTTTCGTGCGGGTGACACGTAAAAGCACCCACTACACTCTCTGAGTGGTTGGCGTTAGGAAGGGCATCCAGCTGTAGAAACTCTGCCAAATCAGACTGGAGCCTGGTGTTGCCATCCGGTTTCACCAGTCCTCAGTCAAATTGTCCAACCCATGCTAGCATGGAAAGCGGACGTTAAACGATGATGATGATGATGATGATCCAGATTCTTAGCTGTGGATGCTCGGATGCTATGGTTTTGTTATTTTCTGACTGCTGTTCTAGCTGTAACCATCCCATCTTTTTCTGACATATCATATCCAAGTCTGATTTATCTATAAGAGATGTGTGAACTTTGCCTGAGATTTGTCAGCTGTTAGTAGCAAGTCAAATAACTGCATAGAATCTTCTTTGTAAACTGGTAGTGCGGTGAAATAAATTCAGCTGATTATGTTTGTTTATTATGTTCATTACTTTTTGGCTTTTTCTTCTTCTTTTATTAGAGGTAGCAAGCAAAATATTATACGTATGGAATTTGAATCTGCTTTAGATTCATTCTCGTTCACCTTTTTTTTTTTCTTCTTTTTTTGTTAAGATTATATTAAAAGTCCAATGAAGAAGCCAAGTTTGCTTTGCTCTGGTTATTACATATGTTTCTGCTTAGTTAATATTGTTATTAGACCCTCATCAGCTCAGGTGTGAAAAATGATCTCTAAAACTGGTCGAAGTGCCTCATTGCTAGTCAAAAAGAAGTATTCACAGTTCTGGAACATCATTCTTCATCCGATGAGATGACATCTGGTGTAGCAC
Organism: Octopus bimaculoides; assembly: GCF_001194135.2. NCBI lineage: Eukaryota > Metazoa > Mollusca > Cephalopoda > Octopoda > Octopodidae > Octopus > Octopus bimaculoides. Next base: position 2,662,734 of record NC_068996.1, on the reverse strand, counting down.
AGGTGTCCAAGGCATTTTCACTGTTCACTACCTGTACATATTCTATGTACTGTTCATGTAATTTTGGTTACTTTTTCTCATGAGTTGTGGTGCACCTTATTATATTGCAGCTAAGTCAATTAAATATTTTTTTTCAAACATAACTTATCTCAGATTACATTAGCCAATGTGTCCTTTTCTCTTTTGGTTCTTAAAAATAGCAGCTTATGAATTGTTAGTGATCTGGTTGGTATTTTCAATCAGGTAAAGTGATTCTATGGAGACTCTCTTATCCACTCTTGCTGATTTATTCCTATTTTCTATTTGGCTTTAGAAAGGTCTTAACTGTATTTGATTGACCAATACTACTTCGGTTTCTCAATCAATGACTCTAAATTGTTGCAAGTTCCAATAACAAGTGTTTATTTAATAATACATGACTTTAACTTTTTTATTGCACACTTGAGAAGCTAAATATTGTTTGATTTCAAATACTTTTGTAAATTGACTTTATTACTTCCCTAAATGTAACTAACCCCTGCTTTTATGCAATTCTCTAATGAGTTCTGGCTTCCAAATAGATTCCATTGCTCTTTAGGGCAGTGACACTTTTTGAGGGCTATTTTAGATGTGCCAAACTTCCTAAAGATGAACTGAATTTTTTGTTAATTCACTGGAATATCCTCTTCAGCATTCTTCTCCAATGATCCTGTGTTACTTTTATTTAGTTGCAGGTCATTTATGATTTCTCAGATCTTATACTCAAAAGTGCTCCAGTTATAACAGCCCCATCTTTTTTACTGAGGCAGCTAAGACTCACAGATACCAAATTAAGACATCTGAGTTTGATTTAAAGGAAACTGTAAGCTATTTCATACTGAATGATAATGAAGAACAGTGGGGTGGCCACAGTAGGGCTGCAGTCTCACAAATGCACCAGTGAAATGTTCTCCATGAGTCTCAGATCTTTTCTAAAAAGATCTCAAATTTATTGCATTAATGCTTCATCAAGTAGTTCTTTGGTTTTTAGATAATTTCGTTGTTGCTTTGTTTTTTGCTATAATTTGTTAATTCTTGTTTAAGCTTTGCTAGCTACAGATAGTCAGTATACAAGGAAATATTCTTAAACTTAAGATATGGAGTAAAATGCATGTGGTTCCTGGGAAATTAAACAATTAAAAGTTGACCATTATAAAAAAAAAAGTTACTGTTCCTCGATGCAGAAGTTCATTTGTTGATAAAGTTAGAGGGTTGGAAGCACAGCCAGGGAGGTGTAAAGACAAAAATACAATGAAACATTGCTATGAACATCCAGTTTAGAAATGGTCCCTGTTATTCACTGCTCTCACTTCCTTTTCTTAATCTATTGCTCAACACAGCATCACTGGACTGCTACTGTGTTGAATGACTAACCTCTCATATATTTCCATATCTCAGATTACTTCATGTCCATTGTCTGAAGTTCTGCAGTATAACCGATAAACATTGTTTAACTTTTTTCTTATTTTAACCCTTTCAGCAAATTATTCTGTCAAATGCAAGGCTTATTTATTCATATTAATTTGAATTAATCATGCATCATCTTGTAGCATACACATTTCAATTGTATATTCCTAGAATGACATTGTAGGGTACGTGTGAGAAGCACATGTACCAGTCTGAACATAAAAACATAGAATATTTTGACCACATTTGGCTGGTTTAAATGCTAAAGGGTGATGCTGTGTTGAGCAATAGATTAAGAAAAGGAAGTGAGAGCAGTTAATTACAGGGACCATTGTTAAAATAAGTTTGGATTGCTTTTATACAATGAATATACAGGCATGATGTGAAACAATGTGAACTACACTAGAGATACCTAATTACCACCCAACTTATTAATTATCACTTTACTAACTGAGTAGTAAGATTTGACAGATATTTGTCCTCATCTTGTTTGTTGTTAACACGACGTTTCAGCTGATGTACTCTCCAGCCTTCTCATCAGGTGTCCTGGGGGAAATCCAAACCTGGATTCTCATTCCTAAGATATTTTTCAATGTCATTATTATTATTATTATTATTATTATATTTGCTATTCAGGTCACTGCCTGGAATCGAACTCAGAATCTTAGGGTTAGTAGCCTGCACTCTTAACCACTACACCATATGACCATGGACAATTATGGAGTGGATTTTAGGGCTTATAATTCTAATATTTTTCTATCCTTTCTTAATACCGGTTCCCATATGCTACTCATATCTGCACTCGGTCTGCTTAGGAGGTTGTTGTGTCCTAGTATATTTGCTGCTTCTTTTAGTTTTCGTATTTTCCAGTGTTGTTCTCTGTCTCTTATTTTAACTTCATCCCACAGGGGGAGGTGGTCTCTGTTTTTCCATACATGATCCCCCTGTGGGATGAAGTTAAAATAATAGACAGAGAACACCACTAAAAGACGCAGCACATATGCTAGGACACAACAACCTCCAAAGCAGACCGAATGCAGAGATGAATAGCATATGAGCATATGGGAACCGGTATTTAGGAACGATAGGAAAATATTAGATTTATAAGCCCTAAAATTCACTCCATAACTTCCCATGGGCATATGGTGTGGTGGTTAAGAGAGTGGGCTACTAACCCCAAGATTCTGAGTTCGATTCACGGCAGTAACCTGAATGATAATAATAACAACAACATTGAAAAATACTTTAGGAATGAGAACCCAGGTTCAAAATTTCCCCAGGACACCTGGACGAAGGCTGAAACACAACGTTGTGTTAACAACGAACACAATGAGAACAAATATCCATCAAATGTAAATAATTCCTCATCTCCCAAGATGCTATAGTTTTGCAATTATTAACAACATTGCTAGAAATGAAAGTTGCTTTAATATTTCTGTGTACAGATATGTTTGATCTTTGGTTGTAATTATAGATGTCATGTTTCTGAAAGTACAATTAGAATTCAAGTAGATTCAAAATGGGACCTACTTAAAAGTACTAAATGAATTATTGGGTATCAATGGGCTACATAAAAACTTACCTATATTAATATAGGGATTATGGGGTTGTTTCATATTTTTTGCTAATCCACCTGAATTATACAGGTAAAAGTTTATTCATAAAGCATATAGTTGTGTATATTTCTGTATGTATGAAATGTTTGTGTATAAAGAAGTACGAGGATAAAAAACATTTTTAGAAGAGATCTTTTATTTTTATATTTCCTTTTGAATAAAAACTTAAATGACAACAAAATGAAAATAAAGTTATAATAATAATAATAATAATAATAATAATAATAATAATAATAATAATAATAATAGAAAACATGTTACAAGTTTTGTGAATAGAATGGGGAAATGATAAATAAGGTAGGAAACTGAGAAAATGAGTGACTTATCAAAGGTAAGGAGTAAGAATGAATGCATGCAGTAAGTGCCGTAGTAGTGTGGTAAAAACTATTATAAAGGAAGACAGATATAAAAAAGAAATAAGAATTTATTAGGAGAACTTGACTTTTGTTTAAAAAGAGAAAAAAAAAATCCACTGAGAATAGAATCAAAGACAAATTATATTTAAAAGGAACAAGGACCTATTAGGAATAAGATATTATCTTTGAAAATATAATTCCCAAATCAATGATTTGTTTTAATAAAGTACAGGACACCACTCCACCCCTGGTGTTATGGAAACATTGTGTTCTTGAAAATCTTGAAGTTATGTGGAATTCTATATAGCGCATGGAAGTTATCTGGAGAAAACATTTTGCATTTTAGAATTCTGGGTTACGGCAAGATTTTCAGGAATGCAACATCTCCACAACGTGGAGACTGTATATAATACTGCAAGAAAATAAGTGATTCACCAGTCAATTCATGGACATAAAATTAGTTGTGTATTTATTTTAAGGTGAAGAAAAAAAATTAAATATTTTACATGCCTTATGGAAGAGTGCTTCTATTATGATCATAATTTTCTCTTATTAATAGCTTAATCATTTATATATATATATACATACATATATACAAACAT
>NC_068996.1:2657598-2658725 GCF_001194135.2 Octopus bimaculoides | reverse complement strand
GTATGTATATACACATATATATATATGTATGAAATAGAGAGATGTCTGCACACACACACACACACACACACTCATAAAATGATATAAAAATTGTTCAACAGTCGATAACATGGAAGCAAAAAGCTGGTGTTTATTTACTTTCTGATTTTAGTTTCAAATTTAGTCACATGGTTAGCAATTTTAGGGGAGGGGGTAAGTTGATTACATCAACCTCAGGACTCAACTGGTACTTCTTTTATCAACCCTGAAAAGATGAATGGCAAAGTCTACCTTGGTGGAATTTGAGCATCAATTGAGAGGCATCTGAGTCCCTTGACAGCATATAGGAATTACTAATGAGTGGCAAAAAGCCATACAATAATACTGGTTGCAGGAAGCCAGTGTTATAATCTATGATAAGCCCATAGTACAATACGATATCCATAATGCTATTAGGGAAGAATAATCGAGTTTGAAAAAAATCACAATTAATTCAGTTACTGCCATGGTCTTCAATGTACAAGTGTATTCCTATATACACCTTCATATGATCATCATTTGCTTCCTTAAACTGATCTATATAACCAAGTTGAACATTCAAGTTTGATAAATCATAAATAATTTTGCATTCGCAGAGTTATTAAGAAAGTCAAAAAGTGCAAATGATTGTTGATGTAGTTTTGTAATGAACACAGCCAGACTTTGGAAGATGATCTATTAAAACTTATTATATGAACACATATTTCAGAGATTTTATTTGTCTCATTTTCTGTAAATACTATTGTCACTATTTGATGATAAGGCATTAACAATAGTGTTTGCCTTCCAGTCTTGAGATTGTAGAGAGTTAACTATTATTTACAAAGTGGGCATGGCTGGGGCTACAGATATGGGGCATCAAGTATCTTCGTCTTACTTGAGAAATGCAAAGTACAATAGTTTTTCTTTGTGCATTCATTCTTTGTTAGATGTGCATGTGTGTGAAAGAAAGATTGTGTGTGTATATCAAATTACACACACAATCTGTCTGTTTCTGCCTATCTATCTATACACATACATACGAACGTACATACATACATATGTAAATGTATGTATGCATGTATGTACGTATATGTGTGTACATATATATATATATATATATATATATA
>NC_068996.1:2649087-2657459 GCF_001194135.2 Octopus bimaculoides | reverse complement strand
TATATAAAGAAATAGAGGATAGATAGACAGATAGATATATACATACACATGTATGTGTATATATTCCTTTAATCATACACACACATATATATACAAACACTGATACAACAGACAGAATAGAAATTTGCTCTGTGATTACAAGAACTATTTTACCTAAGATATCTTTTCCTGCAGAAAATAGAAGCCATAATCCTTGAAGGGGTGAGTTAGTACGAGATTATGACAAAAGGCTTTTATTAAAGGAATCACTGAACATTTGTCACACCAAACAAATCATAAATACTTCGTTATAAACTTAGAGGAAACAGGAAGATTGAAAGATTTGACTATTAGCATAGAATTTCAAATGGTGTGCTTTCAAATGGCTAGAGAAACAAAGTCAGTTTCTTTGGTGTCATTTCTTGTGTAGTTTACAATATAAACTATCTCACCTAGATTTAATCCTTATGTATATCTGTCTGTGTGTGTGAGTATGTGTCTATGTCTTTATGCGTTAAGAGAAAAATATATTAAGATGAAAAAATGAGTAGCAGCTAGTGAACAAAAGGATGCAAATATTGACAAAAGTCTACTTACAACCAGAAATTCTTTTTTGTCAACAATTTGATTGCCATCAGCATCAAACATATTGAAAGCGATTCTAAATCCAGAACGAGGCTCTTAAAAAAAAAAAAAAACAGAAAATGCAATGTAAAAAAATGTATGAAAAAATATAGCATGGACATTTCATAACCAAAACAACGATAATAATAAAGGTTTCAAATGTTGGCAGAAGGTAGACGATGATAAAAAGAAGAATTCTTTCTTGCGCACAGACACACATCCTCAAATTTTGGTGGGAATGGGGTTACTTGATTACATCATTTCCAATGGTCAGCTGGTGCTTATTTTATTGATCCCAAAGTGGAATTTGAACTCAGGACATAAAGAGCTGGTAAAAAATGTGGCAAAGTATTTTGTTCAATATACATTAATAATAATAATGATAATAATAAGAATATAAAGGACTGAAGTAACTCAGCAGAAATGTAATAGAGAGAAGAGTTCTTTACTTTTGTATACAATTGACACAATCCATCACTAAGGTAAACATAGCTGACGTAATCCATCACCACGGCCAACTTAATGACAAAAAGCGCAACTCAAAAGTAACTTATTTATTTTCACTTTAGACAATATATAATATAATAATAATAATGATGATGATGATAATATTTATAATAATAATAATAATAATATTAATAATAGTAATAATATTAATAATAAATGATATTAAAAAATAATAAAAATAATATTTATAATAATAATATTAATAATAATATTAAAAATAATGATGATAACAACAACAACAACAAAGGTCACAAAATTAGACAGAGTAGCTGTAATAAATTCCATTTTTGGATTTAGGAAGCTGTGTAGAGAATTTTACCTTTGGAAAATTTCATCGCAGAACAAAGTTTAGTACTCCATCATTTCTAACACCAATAATGGTGCCAAGTTAATTTTGCAAAGAAAGGACCATGCTTATATTACTGAATCTACTGCAATGCAATTGCTTTATTTTACTAATTATAGGGAGATAAAAACGAAGTTAACCAATACTATCAATAACAGCAACAAGCAAGATAAGTTAGATATCGGCGGTTTTGAATAAACAAGCAATGCATAAGAGCTCAGTAATGTATGTATATTGCAACAAGAAGGAGCACTCTAAAAGAAAATCCTAACAACAACAACAGTGCCGTGGCTGCTGCGAACAGAATTATTATTATTATTATTATTATATAGATGAAGAAGAAGTTAATTTGAAGATGAAAATGTTAAAGATGATTAAAAGGACAATAGATTCTGATGGCAATGATTATGTAAGATATAGAAATAAAAAAAAAGGACAAAATTTGAAGAAGGACTGGCCAGACAAATTGATATGAGAGAGAGATGGATGAAACAGTCACACACATAACAGAGAAATCTCCAGCAAATTAAAAATATTGTTTATACAGTGACTGAGATACTCATCTATGCAAGAACATTGATACTTGATATTGAGGTGAGGAGAACGTTGAAAATTCAGTCTGCCGATAACAATCAGGGTACTGGTGTCAGAAGAAATGACATCAACAAAATTAGTATGATGATGATAAACAATAATAACAACCAGATGATTACAATATCATGTCTAACAAGAATGGCATTGACTGGTTAAGACAGCTGACATATAGGAACAAGGCTTACCATTAAAAAATACTCAATATTTCACAGGAAGCAGACTTTTTATTAGGTGAATTTTACAGCACTGATCATCTTAAAATCAAGCATAATTACTTAGCCCACTTAACAAACAAACACACACACACAATGTGATATAAAGAATACTATGAAATTGCTACTGGAAGTGGAGTATCAAATATTTTATAGAGTCCTTCCCCAGGAGGGAAATAAAAGAAAGGCAGTAAAGTTTTGCATCCTCTTTGTTTGAGCAACTGGCTGCAAATGACATGGAACACAAGAACACATGTGCTTCCACATGGGGAAAGGAAGAAGTAGGAGTAAAAACTGGATGAGAGAGTGATCTGTAAAAGCAAGGAAATGGAAGAATTCTTCGAATACATTATAAAAAAGGCCCCATGTCATTAACAGAAGAGGTTCTTTGTCTTTATTTTTATTTGTCAAGGATTAAACAGGGAAACAAAGCTTTACATCACAGGATACTGTTTCTACACTCTAAGTATAAGGTTTCGGCAATACCTCTAGAAGAACTATAATCCTTACACTACTACTGTTGGAAAATCAAATTCAATCCTGGCTGCAAATTCTTGTCCACATCAAAACGTAAAAACTAAGCCGAAGTAGACAGAAGTTTGGTGCTGGTTTCTGCCTGGCCAGCTCCTGTCAAGCTGTCCAACCCATGCCAGTATGGAAGGCAGACGTTAAACGATGATGATGATGGTGATGATGAACATGATCCTAACAAACACAAAGTGGCAATACCTTTTGGGCGTTATAAATGGATACAAATCCATGGATAATTCACAATGGATAAATCACTATCACTATCTATTGACAGCGACAGTGAATTATCTTTGATTTTGTAAAGACATGAAACACAGAGTAATGAAAATATAAAACTCTAAATCATATATCAAAAGATAAGATCTGTCAATGGAAACAAGCTTTTAACATAATAGAAGAGCAATTATAAAACATTGATTGTAAAGAATTAAAACACAGAATCTGAAGTTGTAATGCCTGTGAAATACTGATTATTTCATCCTGAGTATCCTAGCTTTGTCAGGATTTTGGTTACTTCACATTGCAGTGTTCCTCTGAAATTCAATAATATATTCAACAAACCTTCAAAATATTTAATATTTATGACTTATTTATGAACTGAGTTCATTGAAATTACAACTGGTCAACGTAAACAATCAACATTATCTTGGCAGAGACGACAGTCACCTGTTATCATAAGATCAAAGACAATGGCTAAAATGAGCAACTTCTACATCTTGACATTCTCCAAGAATGTTTGCATTGCCCGTTCACATTTTTCTAAGGAAATGACTTCTCAAACAATTATCCAATGACTCTCCTTATTACTCATCCTGTTCATAATAACAGTGGGACTCAGTATGGGATCACTGAATTTTAAAGAATTCTGAAGTGTGTGTATGTTTATATGATTTGAAACTTCTATAACACCCATCAACAAATGGACAAATTGAACAAAACATTTGTTGAAGGAAACTACACAGGTTCATCTAATGAAAACACAAGACAAGGAGATGAAGAATTACAACAGGCTTTAATGAATGTTAGATCATTGCTTTGCAGAGCTTTAAAAATGGATTCACCTCAATGCATAATTAACTTAAGCAGGCAAGGCAAAATAATTTATCGTAAGACAGAAAAGAAGCTTGACTAACAAACAAGACACATTGGTGCTGATAAGTGAAGTGTTCTTGCAATACCATCTCCAAATTCAATTCCCAAATATGAATGACACAATGGATCTTTTATTCCAAGCTCCTGAATCGAAGAATTAGGACAACTCTGTTAAAAACTGCAAATATTTAGATATGCTAATCCCCCATTTACGTAAAAACTACTATTCATATGATTCCACCAGACAAAGAGCATCGTTAATTTGAAAAAAGGAGAATATATAATAGGCACATGTCTATACTAAACCATGGATTCCAAAATACTCACTACAGATCAATAGAGGATCAATAAAATTCAGCAGGGTCAGTAGTTAATCTACAATGTTATGGGGTTCAAAAAAGTTTACATTTTTAATTGAAATAATTAATTTAAATAATTATGTGTCTATTTCTGAAATTACTTATGGGCAACCTCTGGTACACCAATAAAAGCATTTGATTTGAAATAATGTTTAAGTTTGTTCAAAAACAGAACTAGGAAATTTACTTTGTGAACAAATTATAAAAGAGAGGGATTATTAAAGTCCTTTAAATTTCACTTTTTTTTTTGTTATAGCTTAATTTTATCTCTACAGCTTAGGACTTTAAGGAAAATGTTTTGATTTAAAAAGAAAAATTAGGACAATAAGGTACTGACAAGAAAAGCATGCAATTCTTCAACTTAGCTATTTAACCTAATGATCCACTTTCGTCTTTTAAAGACTATCACACCTAATGAGTTATAGTCCAGGCTCAATATTGTGTTGCTTTTAAATTGGAAATAATAAGAAAAAGAAAAAAAAAGGCAATAAGGTAAACAAGTCCTTGTTCTGGAAAGTAATATATAAAAACTATCACTTATTGACATATATATGCACACACAAAATATGCGTGTGCATGTGTTAAAATAAAACATTTAAATCAAAACATTACTTTAAAGCAAATTCAAAATAACAACAGAACATTTAATTATACTGAGAATAAGTTATGTCTATCGCTTTCTTCAATACTGGTTGAACTCATTACACACAAAGAGTAGCTGCACTGTCCTATATCAAAATGTAAAAGTCCCCTATGTCTATCTCCCAACTCTCGTGGTTAGAATAATTTCACCCATAAAACTTCAACTAACAAAAGTTTAATTACTTTCTTAAATTCACTGATTCTGTATCAAATGATTTGTATGTTTATGCATAAATCAAGAAGAAAATTAGTTTCAGACCGCAAAACATTAGTGAGTAAATATAAATAATCCATAAAATAATTTCTCTTCCAGATATTTTTCTAATGTTTTACTTGATTAGTTATTTTAAAGTCAAAATGGGAAATTCATTCCTCAGAATCTCTACCCCACTAAATGTTTGTAGATAACCAAAGCTGCAAAATAATAAATGCATTTATGATTGTTCTCTCAAAACTTCATGTTAGACAATGTGCATGGACAACCTTCCTCAAGAAGCAAGCCACATGAAACAGTGCTTACCATCAGGGGTAGACTGCACTGCTAAAACAAAACAAAAAAACAATTGAAAAAAAAAAAAACCCCAGAAAAATTCACGATAATTTTTTTTGTTTTGCACACTATTACACAAAAGTGGTAAAAGTTATCCTTTCAATAAACAGAAATCAATAAGTAAATAGTAGTGGAGGATGATTACAAATGATTAAAAACCTTCAGCATGATTAGTCCAGTTATTGGTTCAAAATTTTGGCACAAGGCCAGTAATTTTAGGGGAAGAGATAAGTTGATTACACTGACCCCTGTGCTCAACTGGTACTTACTTTATCAACCCCAAAAGGATGAAAGGCAAAGTTGACCTCATTGAAATTTGAACTCAGAATGTAAAGATGGACAAAACGCTACTAAGCATTTTGCCTGGTATGCTAATGATTCCGCCAGCTGGAGCCACCTTAATATAGTCCAATTACTGAAACTATGAAAATATAAGCAAATATAATGTAGCTGGATACTTTTCATCCACAGCTAATTTCCTTATCTGAAATAAAACTTGTATTTCAAGAAGACTGACCATGAAAGTACAGAACGTATGGCTAGGGTACACTTATTTACAGCTGAAGCAAATTTTTCTTAAACGAATATGTTCAACACTACTAAGTAGTTTACATTTGATATTCAGCTTCCACACAAGATTAAAATTCTGAAAAAATTAAATGCAATTAGAAGAAAGAAATAAAAAAAAATTCACTAAAAAAGTATACTTCATAACAAGGAAATCTAAAACAGCATCTAAAAATGGTTACAAAGCAAATTTTTATAAAAACACATACACCACATACACACACTGCATGTTTGTGTTCACTCATATTTTTGCTGAAATAATTCTAAATGGTGCTAAGAACAGAGTCTTGAAACTTTTATCTAGTCATGTTGTAGCTTTTATTCTTCTATAAGAAAAAAGAAAAAAAGAAGGATGATGAATTCTTTATAGTCCACCAAAACTTTTCAATTTTAAAGATTAACATTTTCACAAAGTAATATCACTTAAAGAAAATAATGAATTAAGTAAGCGAAACTGGGCTAAGAGCAATATTGCATATGGAGGTATTTCAAGACACGTTTTAAGAGATTAAAGATAAAATAACTTTTAATAAATTCAGAAATGAATGTGAAATTGATTTAGAGGATAAAAATTTTTAAAAAATGAATTAAAAAAAAAATGTAAATCACATTATAATCACTGTTTAAAACTGGATAAACTGAACATTTATAATGTATTGTAACAATGAAACTTCATGAATGATGATTTAAAAATGTTGGTGTTAAACCATCATCTTAGAATTTAGTTAAATATTTCTTGCTAAAAATCAAGAAAATTTCTGCAAGATGATACTCTTTCAAGTTACAACTAAAAACTTCAAATAATAAATTATTGAAAACTAAACAATATTAAAAAATAATAAAGAGTAGCTACTATAAAAATAGGCAAAAACAAAACTAAAAAAAAAAAACACTCTTAGACTTACAGCTATTGTTGTTGTAATATTGTTTTTTATTGTGTCTGCTTTTATTGTTTTTGAATAATGAGTGTTAGACTATATTGGGTCTATTTCCCATGGAAAACATTAACATCAATAATACTGTAGGTTCCCAGGAAGATATTGAATTCGACAGACATGTTCATGAATTATGTCAACATTAGCAAATGACAGTGTATAACTTACGCCAGCAGTCTGATTTGGTTTGTACATGTCTTGCCATATGTTGAAGACATCCTGTTAGTGTCTGAGCTAGATGAAAACTCAGCATACTGTAGATTGGAGATACTGACACAAGAGTTTAATCTCATCATAATCTCAACGTCACTTTATAAAATGTCAAAGACATGATCTTGTAGCATCCCAATATATCATTACACACACACACACACACACAATATTTGTGCGTAAAGTATAATTAATAATGTCAATATGAATACAAAATTATCCACTTTCTTAGTTTACTACCTGTTTTGTTAGAATGTTTTAATTATAAATGACAAGGTAAAAGAAACAAAAAGAGAAAGCTTAAAAGAAAACAAGTAATAAACAAAACAGAAAGAACTAATTTTGTACTAACAAAAATATTCATAAAGAAAAAGAAAACTAAACCCTTAGAAATAGCCATTACTTTTTAATCTTTTATATATATATATATATATATATATATATATACACTTAATATTACAGAAAAATATATTTCACTGCTATTATGGTTGAGGTGCTTTTATTTGGGGACAAATGTTTCTAGACCTGAATGTCTTTTTTTATAATCACACAATTAAGTAAAACCTTATTTTATTTTTTATCAGATAAGCTGTGGACCAACTTAACTTTGGTTTATGATTAGGGTGCAAGGCTACAATAACCATTAGTCATTTTAGCACAAACACACACACACATTCTTTTACTGCTTTTAGTTATAGGAGTGCAGCCATGTTGGGATTATTGGAATAATTTAGTCAATCATATCCTATCCTCAATAGTTATTTCAGTCTTAATTATTCTACCAACGTCTATTAGTCAAACCACTGTGTTATAGAATATAAACACATAATTCACACACACACATGTATATACATATACATATGCACATACACACACTATATGTCCTTGGCTGGCCTCAAATCTCACCTGCGAACCCATGGAAAACAAACCTCATCCAGCTATTCTGATTATATGTCTGCGCACACGTTTGAATGTGGTGTGTGCCAGAGGGTTTGCAAATCCAATGGGGGTCTTAAAAGACATGTTAGGATCCACAATGAGCAGAACTTACTTGCAGGTATTGGTACTGCAAATCAGAGGTGCAATCTGTGTGGGTGTTTTTTCAAAACACTGTCTGGTTTAAAAAGCCACATCAGACGCCATGAAAGGGCTAAGGTGTAGGTGCAGGAGGTGGTCAAACTCTGTTTAAGGAGTAGACAACCACCATATATATATATATATATA
>NC_068996.1:2635630-2643130 GCF_001194135.2 Octopus bimaculoides | reverse complement strand
GGATAGAGACAGGAAAGAAATTATTTTAGTGAACGCTATGAAATAGGTATATATATGTAGTCAAGAAACAAGGGAAGGGATTATTTTAGCGAGAGAGATTACAATTTGGAAGTTATTTGATGAATTAATATGATTACAGTTTACAAAAGGAACCACAGACACAAAAAAAGTCATTTTATAGGACAAAGCAGAAAAGTTAGAATTATTTTAGAGAATAAAAAAGCACCATCCAGACATGGCTGATGCCAGTACCCACTGACTGGCCCCCGTGCTGGTAGCATGTAAAAAGCACTAACCGAACGTGATCGATGCCAGGCCCGCCTTATTGGCTCCTGTGCTGGTGGCATGTAAAATGCACCCACTACACTCTCAGAGTAGTTGGCATTAAGATGGGCATCCAGCTGTAGAAACATTGCCAGATCAAATTGGAGCCTGGTGCAGCCTTCTGGCTTGCCAGACCTCAGTCAAACTGTCCAACCCATCCCAGCATAGAAAACGGATGTTAAACGATGATGATGATCATCATCATCATTTAACATCTATTTTCCATGCTGGAATACGTTGGATGGCTTGAAGGGAACTGGTAAAGTCAGGGTCTGCACCAGGTTCCATTGTCTGTTTTAGTTTGGTTTCTATAGCTGGATGTCCCTCCTAATGCCAACCACTGCTTTTTAAGTGGCAACAGCACTAGTAATTTCTAAGTGAGACCTTGGTTTTAGGATCTCAGTTCTGCTGTGGCCACATACCTCGGTAGTTTGTCATTTCCTTCATAAGGTTCAGCATTTTGAGATCAGCCTTCAAAACTTTGTCCCATGTCTTCTTGGGTCTCTCTCTCTTCCACAACTTTCGTCCACTTTAAATGATTGACACTTCTTTATGCAGCTGTCCTCATCCATCTGCATCACATAACCAAACCAGTGCAGTCTTCTGTCTTGCACACTGCGTATAATTCCCCTTATGTCCAACTTCTCTCTGAATACACCAATACTCTGTCACAAATGGACATTGACATCCCACATCCAGCGAAACATACCTCTCCAGCCTTAACATGTCTTCCGCATTCAGGGCCTACATCTCACTGCCATGCAGCATTGTAGTTCTTACAAAAGCGTCCCTTCATTGCCAACAGACGTAAAAGCTCTCTGAACTTTCTCCATCCTGATCTTATTCTAGCAATTACACTTCTGTACAACTTCCTTCATTGCTAATTAGGCCACCTAGATAGCAAAAATTATCATCAACGTCCAGAGACTCACCAGGACATTTAAGGAAATTAATTTCTCATGTATTTGTGGTTTTTATGGCTCCTGTGCAGCTTCTACATACAAACACTACTTCTCTATTAATCTTCCATCTATTCCACTACATCCTTTGTGTGTCCTTGGTTTGCACGAGGTATATAGAATGGAATTCCTGCCTTCACTCTTCCTACATATCATTTACCTGATGGGTGAAGGGTCTTGTCCAATTTCTTGCTTACTAGAACCTTAGTCTTTGGTAAGTGTACTTTAAAA
Source organism: Octopus bimaculoides (assembly GCF_001194135.2). Classification (NCBI taxonomy): domain Eukaryota; kingdom Metazoa; phylum Mollusca; class Cephalopoda; order Octopoda; family Octopodidae; genus Octopus; species Octopus bimaculoides. The sequence goes on along the minus strand of NC_068996.1, from coordinate 2,641,616 downwards.
CCCTTAGATTCCAGGTTCTGTTTCCACACCTGGAATTTCTTTTCCAATACTTGTTACAGATTCTACTACGAGGGCAAGATCATCAGCATATAGAAGTTTCCATGGGCTTCTGGTCTCAAATTTCTCTGGTATGGCCTGGAGGATGATGATGACAGGCGGGGGCTGAGACTGACTCTTGCTGCACACTACCTGTACACTAAATTCATCAGTGAATCTGTGGCCACTCTTACCTTACAAACAGTATGTTAATACATGGCGTGCACTGCTTTCAAAAGCCATTTGTCTATCCTTAGTTTCTTCAAGGACCAGCATATCACAGAACTGGGTACTCAGCTGAAAGCATTCTCTAGATTAACAACTGTCAAGCACAACAGCTTGTTCTTAGCTAAATACTTCTCTTGCAGTTGCCTGACTATGAAAATAGCATCAGTGGTGCTTCTTCCTGGGACAAAGCTGAAATCCATCTCATCTAGTCTATTTCGGTCTCTAATTAATTGGGCTATAAATCTCTCCACAACTTTCATCACCTGGCCCAGCAATTTGATGCTTTTATAATTAATTCTGTCTCAGGCATCTCCCTTGCCCTTGTAGCAGCTGACTATGATGCTACTGCACCAGTCACTAGGGATTACAGCTTCCTGAATAACCTGATTAACCATACAGGAGACTAGACAGCATCCAACTGTTCCTGATATCTTGAGCATCTTTGCAGTGACTCCTGAAGGGTTAGGGGCTTTGCCTGTCTTTATATCTTTGTCTATCATGCTGTTGTCAACTAGGATAATAATTGTTAGGTCCATCTGTTGGGTGCACATGAGGAAGACTCCCTTTCTCACATTCATTCTCCATGTTTAATAGTCGCTCGTAGTAGCTTTTCCACAGCTCTTTCTTTTCAAAAGCAACTGTACTATTATCTGTCCATATATACTTCTCTCCCACATCTTGATTCTCTGTAACACACTGTCTGACAATCCAGAACGCATCAAGTGTCTGATCTGCATGCTAAGAAGACATTGGCAAACCTTTTCCTTTCTGTTTCTGCTCTAGCGTGATATACCTGACACCTAGCTTCTCTTTTAGGTATCTGATATGGTTCTTAGCTACCCCAACTTTTCCAATCTTTCCAGGCCCGTCTCTTCTCTTCTATAGCTCTGTCTACCCCACTCTTGCTTCTCCACTAGGTCACCTTTGGTCTCCCAGAAGCTTTGCTCCAACCACAGATTTGATTTGTCACCCTCAATAGATTGTCTTGTAAGAACTTTCAATTGTCCTTTATGTTGTATGTCTCCATCTCTATTTCCTCATCAGAGACTTCATTAAGGACATATCTAAATCTCTGCCTATTTCAGCTTCCACAGCATCCATTTTCACGTCAGTTTATGCTTCAGGATCCTTTGAGCCTTAAGTCCAAAGTCATTGATCTATGTTGAGTTGTATATTTTTCAACTGGGAAGGACTTTGTGCTCATGAGAATATGCTTGTTCCTGTTTCTGGTGAGAATAAGGTGAATCTGGTTCATGTGCCTACTAGATTGATAAGAGATCAGATGGCTGGCAGGTTTCCTGAAGTTGGTGTTACAAATCATTTAGCCATTCACATAACAAAACCCCAGCAGCCTTGTTCTCTCCTAATTTCTGGAACCAAAGCCATAAGCCCCATGCATGCCATGAAAACCAATCAGAGTGTTCTCCAGTATGACCTTTGAAGTCCCCTGCCCCGATGAGAATGTCATTGATTTTCATCTCAAGGTAGTCTGTTGATGAGATACAAAGAAATTGTTCTTCTGAATATTTGCAAGACTGACATGTAGAGCATATCCAGAGACTAATTACACTGTTAAATTAAACAGGACTAATCTTAGCTTAATAATCTTATCACATACCCTGACTGCCTCATTACCTTATCCACCCATTTCTGTAACAAAAGAATACAAAAACCACCTAACCCATCATTGCTTCTCACCCAAGAAAACTTGTATCTATGTCTCTCACCCACAGCATACAACATCTACACGCCTCTGCTGGAGCATTTCAACAATATCACCAGACCTACCTTTCATTGTGCCAACGTTGATTGTGGCAGCTCTGAGCTTATGAACCTGGAAAGAAGATTTTAGTGGTTGCTTGCCTGAAGGCCACGGGTCCTTCAGTTTGGTGTAAGCAGGTACAGGTGGCAGCATTGATTATAATTACTATTTCCTTCTGGATACTGGACTATGTGATGATGGGGCGGTTAGCAGGTAAATTAGAAGTTTTCAATGTTATTATTATTATTATTATTATTATTGTTACTATTATCATTATTATTATTATTGTTACTATTATCATTATTATTATTATTAAGGTAATTAGTCTTCAGCAATGCAGAAGTAGCTGCATACACCATAATATATATTTCTAAATCATTACCACCATCAGATTGTAGACATTTATACATAAACATACACTCGTAAAAACAACTGACAGGATGTTAAAAAATACCACGTGTTCTATGTGTTTATCTATATGCATACACACATACAAATGTGCATAAACATATGCACATAGTACTACAGTGGGCATCTTCATATGTGAGCAAGGTAATGAGATTCAATAGACAGTCCTCCATGAAAATTTCTAAGAGAGTTGAACTGGAAATTCTGACTGAAATTAATGGACTTGTAGAAACATATCGAGACTGGGTGGGAGTGAAATGGAAAATTACAGCAAACATTGAAAGTTGGACCTGCAAGAGAGATCGACAGATTCTTAGATGGTAGAGAGAATAGAAGACAGAGAGATAAATTGAAAATGAAGGACTCAGAGAGAGAAGGAAATTTGACTACATTAGATCGTCATATATATATATATATATATATATATATATATACATATATATAAACACAAATCCTCATCATCGTTTAACATCTGTTTTATATACTGGCATGGGTTGGATGGTTTGAGTGAGGACTGGCAAACCAGGAGGCCACACCAGGCTCCAAACTGATCTGGCAAGATTTCTTCTATACATGGATATTCTACCTAACGCCAACCACTCCAAGAGTGTAGTGGGTGCCTTTTACATACCAGTCAGGTAACATTGGCATCGACCATGCTTGAATGGTGCTTTTTATGTAACACCAGCACTGGCAACGACCATTCTTGAATGGTGCGTTTTACACGCCACTGGCATGGGACCAGTCAGGCGGCACTGGCATCAACTCTACTCATATGGTGCATTTTACGTGTCACCAGCATGGGTGCCAGTCAGGCAGTACTGGCATCAGCCATGACAATGACTTCACTTGACTCAACAGATCTTCTCAAGCACAGTTTATTGCCCAATGATTGAAGGGTACTCTTAGAGTATACAGCCATATTGCGATTTCGAATTTTGGTGTAGACCATATTGCGATTTCGAATTTTGGTGTAGACCACTTTAATCCTCATCGGTAGCACTTAACATCTAATATATGTCCTAAGGTTTCAGTTGCTTGTCATTGCTTCTATGAGGCCCAACGTTCGGTCATGTTTCACCACCTCATCCCAGGTCTTCCTGAGTCTACCTCTTCCACAGGTTCCCACCACTGCTAGGGTGGGACACTTTTACATACAGCTGTTCTCATTGATTTGCAACACACGACCATACCAGCACAGTCATCTCTCTTGCACACCACATCTGATGCTTCTTATGTCCAACTTTTCTCTCAGGGCACTTACACTCTGTCGTGAAAGCACGCTGACATTACACATCCATTGGAGCATACTAGCTTCATTTTTTGCAAGCTTACGCATGTCCTCAGCAGTCACAGCCCATGTTTCACTGCCATGTAGCATGGCTGTTCACACACATGCATCATAGAGTCTACTTTTTACTCTGAGTGAGAGGCCCTTAGTCACCAGCAGAGGTGGGAGCTCTCTGAACTTTGCCCAGGCTATTCTTATTATAGCAGCTTCACTCTCAGAGTGTCCACCTACGCTTCTGAATTGGTCACCTAGGTAACAGAAGCTATCAACAACTTCTAGTTTTTTCCCCCAACATGTGATGGAAGTTGTTTTCTGCACATTTTCATTGTTTATTGCCCCTGTGATTCTGCCACATACAAAAACAATCTTCCCAGTTAGTCTTCCTTTGATATTGCAGCTCCTCTTATGTGTCCATAGTTTACACTGGGTACATCTTAATGAAATTTCTACCTACACCTTCTCTATAGATCGAGTAGAGTCATCTACCTGAAGGGATTTGTGATTCGTTTGCTTTCCTTCTTACTAAGACTCTAGCAATGAATATTGATTATAAGAAGTGAAACTGGTTTGTAATAATGTACAGTGAAATACATAATCTTGAAATAATTCAATTGCAATATGTACTTTAAAATGAATTAACTACAATGTAAAAAGAATAAAACACTTCCCTTTTATTTTATATACAGACACACTATTCTAAAGACTCCAGAAAAAGAAAAGCAATGTTGAACTAGACAGGATTGCAACTCAGAACTTAAAGAACCATAACCAAATTTTGCAAGGAATTGTGTGTGACATTTTCAACTGTGCTAATCTTTCATCCTTGCTCCTGTAATACTCAATTCAATGAAGAGTGATTTCTGTTGATCCTGTAATATTACCATTGTAATCTTATCTTCAATTCTTTCTGTTAGACTTAAGTAATGATATGCACAGTTTTAATGGTAATGACTAATGACCCAATATGTGCCAATGAGTAATGAATGCTGGATGCCACCTATCACCTTCAATGCCACAAGGAACATTTTCCTACAAATTTTTGCAATATTCAGGTATATCGTTCTCTAGTTTTTTTCTTTCTTGACATCATTGTTACTCAGTAGGAAAGCTGTTATTCACATCAGCTATATATTTAATTTGAAAAAGAAAGAAAAAAATGGAATATTAATATGACATTTCTATTTATACAAAGCTAAGCGTGTAACTCCTGAGAATTGTTAGTACTTCAAAATGTTGCTGTTAATTATAGAGTGTTACAAAAAAAAAAAAACTCTCGTGAAATATAAATGAATTTTTGCATACGTACATACAAATATGTGTGTATACATATATATACATAAGTATACATACATATGTGTATGTATGTACACATACATATACATGTATATATGCGAACATACATATATACATACATATCTACATACATATCTACACACATGTACATACACACATATACATATGTATATATACGTAAATATACATATGTATGGATACATAAAAACATATAGACATACATGTACATACGTGTATATATATATATATATATAGATATAGATATAGATATACACACATAAATACATATGTATACATACATATATATATATACACACATATATATATATTCATATATGTATGTACTGTTTGAAGTGGTACACAGATTTTATATATTCAAAAAAAAAAAAAATGATACCTAGGATTTGGATTAAAACTATTTATTTATTGCTTTCATCATTTCAGGCATTTTAGCCAATCAGAATAGGTCAAATCTCTTCTTAGTGTCTGTCCATATGGTAGCTTTTTTTAGTGCTGTGCATATACTGGAAGTTTTTTTTTAATGTTTGCAAGGGGCAAATTTTCTTTTGTTTATCTTATTGCAACATGGGAGGTACGTAAGGGAGATATATTCCTTCAAGATACATTGAAGATGAATTAACAGAATCCTGTTTCCATGTACACAAATTGTAAATGTCTTGGCTCATCTATTTCTTATTAATCGCTTCTCTTAGGAGGTAAGTCCTTAGAGTATACAGCCATATTGCGATTTCGAATTTTGGTGTAGACCACTTTAATCCTCATCGGTAGCACTTAACATCTAATATATATACAAAATGGCTGATAGTTAGCAAGGTGAGACACACATAAGAAAGAAGGAAACAAAGGACCACTGATGAGGTCACAGAAGTGTGACGAAAGAACTCTGGCCGAAATAAGATTAAGATTAAGATTAATGTAATATAAAGCTGAAAAAAAAAAAAAAAAAA
>NC_068996.1:2629803-2635486 GCF_001194135.2 Octopus bimaculoides | reverse complement strand
TATATATATATATATATATATATATATGTGCACATATATATTCGGACAGCAATGTAAGGTTCATTATTGTTATTAAATTTCAAAGAAGGAATTTATGTTTTATAGACTAGAACTGAAAAATATTTCCTGCTAAAACTATGAATGCTTTCTCAATACCATCTGCTGATTTTACAGTGGCTATATGCTTGTGTCACTTCAATAGGAAATTCCTGTTGAGTGAGCATATTCTGCAGCCGCTTTTGGAGTAGTTCTTTATTTCTGTACACATTAATTTTTCTTTAATAGCTATCGATTATCGAGCCTAAAGCCCATCTCTCTTAGTAACATGCATATCACACACTTCATGCCAAGACACAAATCTATCAACTCCAATCAGCAGTCCATCTCAACTGTCAAGGTTACATTCTATCCTTAAACATAATGTCTGTATTACTTACAGATCCACTTGCCATGACACTCATCTCTCCCATTGAATATCAGCATCAAGAACTATTTTTTGGGGGTTAAAAGTCTCCTTCTACTATTCCTCTATTACTCTCAGAAATCTTTGAATCATCAACAACATCTATGACCTTATTATTTCCTGCATTAAGGATACATACCTTATGTAAGCCATCAGTTGCTTCTATACACACAACTCTTCATCACTGTTATTTTTGTTCCGTGTGGGTGATGTAGAACATAATGAAACCTTTCTTAATCCTCAACTTTCTACAGCAATTAGTTTCATTTTCATACATCTTGAACTGACACTCAGATTAACATTTCAAACAGCTTACCAACCACAATTTTAAAAATAATTTCATACTATAAAACTGCATATGCAATGTCCCACCTCAGCTCCAGCAATCCTTTAACTCAACAGACTGGTTTGAGCTCCACTAGTACTATGTTAAGATTGTGTAGCAACGCAGGTACTTTAATCTAGGCTCAACTGCCTCATATCAGCAAGGATAGTGGCCCTGGTAATATTACTTCCAGTGCTTTCAAACAAACAAGCAATCAAAAGAGCCATGGCCTTTTTCTTCATCAGATTCTTTCTTCTCTCTCCAAGCATATATCACAGTATTTGGAAACATACAACAACGAATTTCACTTGCAAGAGCAGAAAACCCTTTGATCCTACAAACTACCATTCTATTGCACTCAGTTCCATCATTTTAAGTTGATGGAGGCAGCCATTAAGTAGCCGTTAATAACAATTTCGTATATAATTTTCAATCTGCCTCCTTTTATAACCAACAGTATGATTTTAATAAAGCTAGATCTGATGGAGGTCTACTTTTCAAATGGCATCCACCAGTGACTCTCTCTCCTGCAAGGAATTTTGTTAGAGTGTTGCTGCACAAAATTATATCTGTCACAAATTTAGTAAAACTATCTACCAATGGGTTCTATTCATCTTTTGTCTCTTGGCTTGGGGGCCACCGATCGTGACACATGATCAGCACATAGTTGTCATCACCTCCAACTATGTCCACTCTTCATTCCTCATGATTTTCGGCACCAAAATATCATGCACAAATAATCTGTACACCTCATGCAAAACTTGCACAAGCTTCAATAACAGATGTCAAAAAAAAAAAAAAAGACGTCTATTGGTTTTCTTTACAAAACAAACAAACACTATCCATCAAAACTAAAAAAACATATACATCTATGAACCCTAAACATGAGTAGTATGTCACAAAATTTCTGCTCAGTATAAGTTTTTCTGTAATCTTAAGCATCTTGGGCAGCAAGCTGATGTCACTGATTTTTGTTGCTTGCAATTTTCTCTCTATCCACTATTTTAGCCTCTTTTCCATGTCATTTATGAATGTTTCGTACCATGTACTCTTTGATTTACCTCTCTCTGTTGTGTCCATTTGAAAGCTATTTTAGAATAGAGTTCTTTTGGGAACCAATATATATGAACTGCTACTTTCATTCCTTGGTGGTTTTGTTAAGTGATCTTGTGTTGGCTCTCTTTCAGAATGTTTTCATTCATTATGTGGTCTAACCAGTATGTTCTAAGAATCCCTCTCAAGCATCACTGATCGAAAAACATCTGAGTCTATTTTCATGGTGTTATGCCATGTATCACTAGATAGAACTGTCCTATTATAGAGCCAGATCTTTGTAAGCTGAGATCGTTGGAGGACCAGATGGTGTACGTTTTCTAGAATATGGCAGTGGCTTTCGCAACTCTATGGTTGACATTAATCTCAGTATTGCCATTGTTACTGATAATACCACCCAGATAAATGACTCTGTCAACTGTTTCAATATTTTTCTGACTGCTGTTTAGGATTATTGTTTGATAGTCATTATTTGTAATGTTCTTTGGTTTGATCTTCTCCACACTAATTCTCAGACCAATTTTTCCAGCATTTTGTTCTGTTTCTGATCTGAGTGGTTTAGGTTTTTACTGTCTAAGCAAGCTGAAAGTACCAATCAGCAGCAAAGTCCAGGTCTTTCAGTCTAGTTTGTACTTTCCATGGTATTCCTCTACTAGATGTGATGGCTGTTTTCTTTAGGATTAAGTCAGCTCCCAGTCAAAACAGTAGGGGTAAACAATGCAGTCATGCCTCTCTCTCCAGTAAGGAGACTGAAGAAAACGATTTTTCTCTGTTTCTGTTTGAAGACAGTATCACACATTTGACAAAAGTTCTTTAAAGGTATTGACAAAGTGTTGAGGGATACTGTAGTGCAAGGTGAATCTCGACAAGGACCCTCTGTGGACACTATCAAATGCTTTTTGTTTTAAGTCAATAAAGTTTAACTTCAGTGGTCTTTGATACTCAGCAGAGAATTCAATAATATTTCTAAGTATAAAGATTTGCTCAGTGCAGGATCAGTTGTTAAGAAACCCAGTTTGTTCTTCTTATAATACAGCATCCACAGCCTCTTTCAGCCTGCTTAGAAGCACTTTGCAAAACATTTTACCAGTCACTGACAGCAGTGTAATGCCCCACTATTTAAGAAAATCAGCGACATCATTGTATACTAGTTCAAAAACATCAAGTAAATCGAAAAAAAAAAAAAAAAAAAAAAAACTAAAAGATTAAACATCAAAAGCAACTTAACAAATGACCAGTTAATAGAAATAAGTTGAATTAGAAAGTTTGAATAATATAAGGAAGATTATGCATTGGTAGTCTGTTGCAACTAAAGGTGAGGATTTAACTCTGGACTTTAGTAATTCATGTTTCCTTTCCCTGCAATTCTGTTCTGTTCATAGGAGGTGGTGCCTCTATCAGCACGTTTTCTGTCCACCTTGCATCTGCCTGCCTGCCGCCTGTTCACTGTAAAATTGTCTTGTGTGTCAAGCATTGAAAGAAGGTAGTCTGCCCACCTGACTTGTGCTCTCCACGGCAGAGTGTAAAAGCTTGGCAGCTTGAGAGAGGGGCTCCATGTCTTGGACCAAAGGAATTAGGTCAAAGACAAATCTAAACTTCACCAATATCTTGTTATTAGACAGACAATTGATTCAACTAGATTCTCCTTCATAGAAGACCTTAAGTCTGATCTGATTATTTTCAGTGCAAGGGAAAAGAAAAAAAAATGTTAAATGAGTATCTTTTTACATTACATTTAACTGGAGTTTGAATCTGTACAATTCTAATGATTCTTGAGCCTAGCAATCCAGTAGTTGCCTCTGTCTCTGACTCCACAGCCGTGTCTATGAGGGTACTACAAGAGATATAGAGATCCTAAACCAGAAAGCCATCCAATCAATCAAGTATGCTATCACTCACAACCTAAATTCCTACTTCTCACATGTTTTCTCCTCTGACCTCCATAAGATAACTATAGTGATCATTGTTCTTGAACGATGGGTGGTTTCCTGCCACCTATAATCAGTTGTTCTTGAATCATTCCTCTCTCTTCATTTCATTTCTCATATAGTATACATACTTTCCCTCCAGCATTAACAGCCAGTCTTTTCTTCTGACACTATTTCCTCCTCTATGACCATGTCTTTCGAAGCTCAACTTGCAACTATTGAAGAACATTACTCTTTCCAAATTTAGAATGTTTGTAATAGACTCATACACAACACCTTCATCTTTACCAAATGACATGTGTTTCAGAACAAGGAAACATATTTGGTAAAGAATACTGATCATATAGTTCTATATTTAAGAGATGAGGAATTATGTACATTATTTACAATTGACGGATATTTGTCCTTATCTTGTTTGTTGTTAACACAACGTTTAGTAGTCACTCTAAAGCTGAATGGTAGACCTGCCTGGAACCTTGCTTGCTCCACTTAATATTAAAGGATCATAAGTGTTTGCAGCAGACCCTAAATAAAATTTCACTAATACAATTTGGGGAGAAGGGACCTAATTGTAACCATTTTGGAACTATTTCACTAAACAGTAAATGTCTTCATGACAAACAGTAGGCCAACTGAGGACAACACAGATTCACTTGGTTCATTCACTGACTTGCAATTCTGACTTTTGTAACATAGCTGCAGCATCATGAAAGATAAGGAGAACAGAAAATATGAAAACATTTACAATACTTACTGGTTAGGACACACAAAAGGAACAGATATTCTGTGTAGGAGATTATTCCTGAAAACAATGAAATAGAACAATACTATGAGAAAAATAAAGAAGTGATGCATATATACTTACATACATATACAGGGTATATACATGAGTGAGCAGGTGGTGTATATGTGCATGTGAGTGTTACTTTGGTAATATACTTTAAGAAGCAAGATAAGCAGACATTACATGATGATGATGATGATGATGATGATGATGATGAAGAAGAAGAAGAAGCTTTGTATGAATAGGTATACGGATTCATTTTTAGAAAACTTTCAAAGAATTTTGAAATTGATATACTATTGATTTTTCAGTCAACAGAAACTACATAAGTTTGCACAGAATTAAACACATTTGAAATTAAAAAGATGTATTCAAGGTATGTATGACAACTTGGCAATTTTGGTAGCAAAATTGAGAGATTTATAAATTGGGAAAGTAGTTTAATTTCACTGGTATTTCAGCCGACAAGAAATCCTTTTCTTGCAGAAATATTAAATGTAAATAATTTTGAAAATGCACTGGTATGGCTTCCTTAAAATTAATAAAAAAAAAGAGAAACATTAAATGACAAAGTAAACAAACAAAGCAAATATAACGTGTGTACGCATGTGTGCATGCATATTTGCTTTATATGTATATATATATACATCCCTCTCCTTCTCCATCGCCTTCTACTTCTTCCTTTCCACCACCTCCTCCCTTACTTTATTACTACTACTGCAGTTTAGAATAACACCTACGCAAACATTATAAACAATACATTCAAAAGGGACTTCTCAACAATTCAAATCACTACTCCCGTCAACAACAGGTCGTATTCAGGAAACTTAACCAATTAACACTCTGCTACTATCATAGCACGCCCCGTTCTTCTTCTTCTTCTTACCCAAGAATTCACAACGACCTCGAACCCACAAGAGTTAACAAGAGAAACAGAGACAGGCAGAAACAAGGAAAATGCCCCTGGTATTTGAATACTACACAAATATGTTTTTAAAAAGACTTTTCATTTAAATTTGCCAAAATTTGTTATCCATATTTACAGTTGAAAAGATCTCAAGGATCGAAACTGGTACTGCAATGTTTTTTATAAAAGTATTTTAGCATTTTCTACCTTGTCTTTTTTCCAT
>NC_068996.1:2625977-2628871 GCF_001194135.2 Octopus bimaculoides | reverse complement strand
GGGGAAAGCTTAGTCTGCAATATTTGCAGTCGTGTATGCTTATATATATATATATATATATAATTTAGAGAAAAGAACCAAAGTTCATGAACTCATACATGAAAATCCACAGTCACATATAGAAAAATTTAATAAGTAAATACACTAAAAAGAACTATAATAAAATACAAAGTAATAATAATTAGAATAATAAAACGACTACACATGCTTTATAACCAAATTATCAAATAGAAAATCAAATCAAATCAAATTGATTAAAATAAATCGATTGAAAATCAATTCTATTCAAAAATATAGTTAATCTTCAGGTCAAAATACAACAATAATAATAATAATAATAATAATAATAAAATGAATATATATATATCAACCAACAAGAAATAACAAATGAATTTATATAAAAATTCTTATTATATCAAGAAGTAAAAATACTTATTTTACTAACAAATAAAAGAAAAATATTTTACGATATTATACTTATCGAAGTTTTAGTTTAAACTAAAATTAAACGTTATACTTTCATGGCATTTCACCCCTTAACTTTTCTTCTATTAATTTTTGTTCAATGCAACTAATGCCTCTGAATTCCTCATACGTTTTTCTATCATTTAAGCCTAAGAAAAGTATACTTTTATTTTAAATTAAAATGTTTATGTTAATTTAAGGTGAATAGGTGCCTTACTGCCCCCACCTTGAGGTTGCAGATATTTTGATGCAAAGTTTTTTTCTACTGAACCAAATCTCAAATTATTTATACCAAAGTGTAGCTGAGGAGGTGTCCTCTTTGAAACTATTAACAGTTTGCAATTTAGTTGAGAACTGAATTAGTGGTAAAGCTTGGAAGCTGCTAAGATTGACGAAATAGTGGACTGAAGAATATTACATACATATATACATACATACACACACACACACACACACACACACACACACACACACTGACACACACACACAGATATACAGGGTATGGTGAATATATTGTCTTCTGAATTACGCAAAAATGAAAATAACACTGACATCTCATATTAGCAGATATATTTACCAAAATTATATAAAACTATCTTGAAATACTAAAGAGTAAATTTATTCAATTAAATTGCCATTGGCTTCAACCACAGCCACCAGATGACTTCAGAATCTCATGCAACTCTTCTTGGTGGCCTCCTTGTTTAAGTTGTTGAATTTTGCCACAGTCCTTGTCTTTAGTTTATCTGTGGTGTTACAAAGAGTTTTGGTGGTCTCTCGCTCAACTATGACCCACATATAATAATGATGGGGGTTGCAATCTGGGGAGTTAGGTGACCAGATATTAGGGGTGATGTGGTCACAAAAATTGTCTGATAGCCATGACTGGGTTGTCCTGCCTGTGTGGCATGGTGCAGAGTCCTGTTGCCAGACGTAGGGCCTCCCAGCAGCTACCTTCCTCACCCAAGGCAGCACTACCTCCAAGCAATGATGTAGGCCTCTGCATTGAGTCTGAATCTGTGTGGGAAGATGAATGGAGGCATAACAACACCATCACTAGTGAACACTCCAAACACCATGATGTTGACTGGATGTTTGATTTTTATCACTTTTGGTACATGAACTGTCCTCAGATTGACACCCAAACAATCTGAAATACCTGTATTATATTTTGGTGTGAATGTCAAGCAATGCAGCATGTTATTTCCAAATTTCTGGTAGAGTGATTTGCGTCATGGTGATGTTTTTTTCTCACAGTCGGTGCCCAACTAACTCTACTATACTGTGTAGTTGACAAAATCAAAAACAATCAATGTGTATGCATGAAATTAAAACTATAAAATAGTGACAACCTACATATATACATATATATATATATATATATATATATATATATATATATATATATATATATATATATTTGAGAGAGAGAGTGAGAGAGATACATATATATGTACGTACATATATACATACATATATATACTTATACACATATATACATACATACACATATATACATACATATACACATACATATGCACATACATTATATATATACACACATACATGCATACACACACACATATATATATATATGTATATATATATATATATATATATATATATATCATCATCATCATCATCATCGTTTAACGTCCGCTTTCCATGCTAGCATGGGTTGGGCGATTTGACTGAGGACTGGTGAAACCGGATGGCAACACCAGGCTCCAATCTAATTTGGCAGAGTTTCTACAGATGGATGCCCTTCCTAACGCTAACCACTCCAAGAGTGTAGTGGGTGCTTTTACGTGTCACCTGCACGAGGGCCAGTCAGGCGGTACTGGCAACGGCCACACTCAAAATGGTGTCTTTTATGTGCCACCCGCACAAGAGCCAGTCCAGGGGTAATGGCAACGATCTCGCTCGAAAATCCTATTCAGGCCAGTCAGGCGGTACTGGCAACGGCCACGCTCAAAATGGTGCATTTTATGTGCCACCCGCACAAGAGCCAGTCCAGGGGCACTGGCAACAATCTCACTCGAAAATATATATATATATAAATATATATATAAGTGCAGGATTGGCTGTGTGGTAAGATGCTTGCTTCACGACCACATGGTTCCGGATTCAGTCCCACTGCGTGGCACCTTGGGTAAGTGCCTTCTACTGCGGTCTCAGGCTGACTAAAGCCTTGTGAATGGATTTAGTAGACAGAAACTGAAAGAAGCCTGTCATATTTATACAAGCATACATACATACATACATACATGCATACATACATATATATATATGCTTGTATTTGTCTGTCTGTGTTTGTACTCCTACCATTACTTGACAACTGATGTTGGTGTGTTTACGTCCACGTAACTTAGCAGTTCAGCAAAAGAAACTGATATATATGTATATATAAGAAATAATTAAGATTCAGT
>NC_068996.1:2622962-2624092 GCF_001194135.2 Octopus bimaculoides | reverse complement strand
TGGGGTGTACATTCTTCGCCAGGGAGGGTTTTGGCATTTATAAGACTCCCTCTTTCTCTATTTCTGGTGAGGATGTAGTCGATTTGGCTAGAGTGTCTGCCGGATCGGTAGGTGACTAGGTGACAGGCAGGTTTCCTGAAGTTGGTATAGCAAACCATAAGATCGGTTGCATCACAGAACTCCAGCAGTCTGGTTCCCTCCTCTTTGCGGGAACCGTAGCCATAGCCTTCATGTATGCCATGGAAGCCTCCAGCACGACGTCCGACATGACCATTTTAGTCACCAGCCACAAAGAGAAGGTCCCTGTTTCTTGTCGACGAGGTAGTTTGCAAGAGGTTGTCATAGAATTGGTCTTTCAGACCATCCGGTAGCTCCGGTTGAGGGGCATAAGCTGAGATGACAGTAGCTAGCCTATGATGAAGCACTAGTCTAATCTTAAGTACTCTGTCACATACTCTAACTACCTCGATTACCTTATCAACCCATTTCTCTGCTAGAAGTATTCCTACGCCCCCGGCCCCGACAGTGTTTCCTGCTCAGAAAATCTTGTACCTGTGTTCTTTGCCTGTGAGGAACCTCGCAGAACCTCCTCTCCATCTTACTTCTTGGATGCAGCACAGATCTACGCGTCGCCTTTCAAGCATCTCAACAATCTCACCAGACCTACCTTTCAGCGTGCCGACGTTGAAAGCGCCAATCCTGACAGTGTGGGAGGAGTGGGTGTCAGAGGAGTGGGCCCGTGTGACCCTGGGATGGGGGTAAGCAGTGTCGTGAACCTGAAAAGAAAGCTTGCATTTGGCAGAATTCATAAACAAAACAATACCTACAACCTTCTTGTACTACCCAATCTTTATGCGCTATAAGGTCGATAAGAGGTGGGATATAAGGTCACTGGCAGTGTTCGCGGAAGATGATCTGAAACTTCCGGTACTGGTGGAGAAGGTGGGAGGGTGGGCTACCGCGGGCTAAGTGAGCTTTGTCGTGGGTTCTCTCAGCATAGAAATTCCAATATGAATTGGGATGAAGTTGGGAAGTGAACTGGTTATATGTTTGGGTTCGCGTGCGAGTCGAAGAGGAAGTGGTGGAAGAAAGTGGTGATTCAGAGAGAGAGAGAGAGATAGAGAGAGAGA
>NC_068996.1:2619971-2622433 GCF_001194135.2 Octopus bimaculoides | reverse complement strand
CACTACATAAAATGTACAATGAAAATGTACTCCTCAGCTGCATAATGGAAGTTCATTTTAGAAAGACATTTTGTAGTTGTGTGCAAAACCGAGAGGAGGAGAAGAAGAAAATACCATCTTGACTGGGCTGTTAATCAACACTAGACTGTTGATTAACAGCCCAGTCATGATGGTATTTTCTTCTTCTCCTACTCTTGGTTTTGCACACAACTACAAAATGTCTTTCTAAAATGAACTTCCATTATGCAACTGAGGAGTACATTTTCATTGTACATTTTATGTAGTGTTCTCACTACATAAATAAATGAACTTTGTACGAAACGTACGTACTGCTATAACCTATTGAATTTTTGTTGCTTTTCTTCAAATATATATATACATGCACACACACACACATTGCATATAGCAACATCTCGATTTTACGAAATTTCTAAAGTAACTGTGATTTTTAATTGTAAAAAATCACACTGAATAATTCCTGAGTGAAACACAACACATTGAAAGAAATACCAATTGAAATATATAGAAGAAAAAAATCCTATATGAATACATGAAGCGTAAACATTATATTGTATTAAGCAGCACATGGTACTTGAATAGAAGTTCTAAATCTTCCACTGCTCTGAAAGTATCTGTCTCTTAGGAAAAACTGGTTAAGTATCTTTTGTGCATTTTCTGTCATTCATTTATTGAAAGCTATTTTAAGACGAAAGTAGAAAGTTATAATTTACGCGTCTTGCTTTTTGACTTACAAGCTTATTGATTATTGTACATAGGCTTAAATTTCATTATTCCTAATGTAGCGTCCTTTCCGTAGTCAAAGATAGGCACATATTTATTTATTTACTTGTATTCCCTATCCAAATCAATTTGGCCATCTTTCATTTTGAATCTCAGTCTTGTGAATTCATCTTTGCTATGCAAATCAGACAGCCATCACTTCATTCCTTTATTTCTCTCTAGCTCTCCCTCTCTCTTTCTCACTTCTCTGTTTCTCTCTCTATTTCTTCTCTCTATAAATACATAGACATACACGCACACTCACTCTTTCTCTTTACTTCTCTCCATCACACTGTCCTTCTCTCAGCCCTCCAATCTCCCTAAATAAATAAATGCATATATATATATATATATATATATATATATACACACACACACACACACATTTCTTTTCTCCCCTTCTCTCCAACACAGTCTTTCTTCAGTCAGCTGCTCAATCTCTATTATAAACACATACTCCCTCTATTTCTTTCTCTCTGTCTTCTCACTTATCTCCATCACACCATCATTCTTCTCTCAACCTCTCTCTTAGTCTTTCTGTTCCCCTCTTCTCTCAGCCTCTCAATGTCTCTAAATATATAGACACACACTCTCTCTCACACTTTCTTTCTCTATTTCTTCACTACCCTCCATCACACTGTTAAATAAAAATTTAAAAAAAACAGAAAGGATGTACAGAAACTGGAGGAGCATGGAACTGATGATGTTTTTGAGAACCTGGCATTGTGCTGAAGGAGATAACCCAAAAATATCATCACAGCAACACTGAAGGGTAGTGGTAACTCAAGAACTTTAGCACAGACAGAACGAAAAATGTAGAAGTTTATATGCTTATACACTCTCATAAGATCCCCCAGCAGCACTGTTGATACCCTCATGACAAGGATGGAGGCATGGATATAGGTAAAAAACATTCCCCCTATTTGGTAGATACTCAAGGAAAAGAAGTATAAGAGAGAAACCTGCCAGGAAAGAAAACCCTAAGTGCAAGTGCCCCTACCATTACCAAAATGAAAAAGCAAGGAAGTGAAAGAGTCAAGAAAGAACAAGCAAAAGGAGCAAAAACAAGAGATGAAACAACTGAAGAAAGAAACATGTCTGATGCCCATACAACAGAAAGGTTAAAAAGAGACAGCATGCATAAATATGTAAATTCTACCTGAAAGGTGTATGCTGGCATGGAGGGGGAGGTACAACTGCTGAACAACATTCTTTTCTGAGCATAGCACAAAAGATTGTACAGCAGCTGACCTGGCTACATCAATCGCACAGATGGGACTATCCTCAATACACAAGACCATCACAGCAAATGGAAACAAGGTGGACATCACTGGCAACAACACAGACATCAGACATGTGTGTGTGTGTGAGAGAGAGAGAGAGAGAGATAATAGTTTCAATATTAATAGTGAAAGTATTAAACTGAAAGTATATCACATTACAATAGAGATGTTATTCTTTCACTTTTGACATGTAATACTGAAATACTATAAATGATTTCCAGGCTCGCATTAAGCAAGAAGTTGAAAACTTTTTTAGGCCCATAACACTGCATGGACCCTACGTAAGGCATGTGTAAATTTCGAATGAAATCGGTTGGGTAATTCTCGAGTTTTAGTGATACATACACACATATATATGTATATATATATATATATATATATATATATATATATATATAT
>NC_068996.1:2617296-2619832 GCF_001194135.2 Octopus bimaculoides | reverse complement strand
ATATATATATATATATATATATATATATATATATATATATACTTGCAGTGCATCCTGACGTTGCCAAGGTGTTATGACCAACAGCCAAATTGTTTTATTTGTTTCTTTCTTATGGGAAGAATCGGCACACGAGGAGTGTGAAGTAAACAACTCTTCTTTATAAACATGTTTTCCAGTCATTTTGTGATGAACAATGCTGAAAATGTTGACACAAAAACATGTAGAATGGCAGCTTAGATTAAAATGAAATCCTAACATTGTCTCCAAAATGACCAAGACTTACGGATGTAAAGAATTGGAGGAAATATTAGGATGTAGACGTGTCTGTATTGCAGAAAGTAAGGTACATAGAAAGAAAGCTGCTTTATTGTGAAAAGCATCATCTCAGTAATGTTTGGGCAGCCTGCACACTTCAACATATGTTAAGTGAAGCTGACAATGCTTCTGGGTAAACTATGTTTTGCGTAAGTCCAGTGTTGATAGAATAAATATACAAGTCATATGCAATGCTAACTCGAGAGCATATGACATGTCCATAAGAAAAGCAGGGTATTTGTAAACTGAGACCCACAATTTTTGAAGGTTGATCCTGGGCTTTGTTGTTTGTCATAGCGAAGCACAATCACACTGGCAACTGGAGGCACTTAAATTGAAATGGCACATTTGAGGGAATAAAGGGAATGCGTAGAATGTATGCGATCTCTCGTCGATGGCAGCCGCCAGTAAAGGTTGCTTCTAGGACATGGCTTGTCATTGTATTTACAGTCAATCTTGTACTATTGCATAGTCATGGTGGGTCCAAATTTCTCTAAAAGCATGGTAGGTGCACCTTTCTTTAGGAACAACTTATGCAGTGGCAGTCCTGTGGGTTGTGGAGAGTTGAGAAATTTAACTGGATACTCAACAGTGGCATATTCGTCGATGATAGTATCAATGTAGACAAACATTGAAGCATCTCCAGGTAAAATGTGGAGGAGTTCATAGATTATTTTATTAACGCTTTCATTCCGAGGTGCTAAAATAGCTCTCTTTGTGAACTATGCTATGTTTTTGAAGTCTTGTAATGTGGGAAATATATTTTCCTTAAGCTCGGCCAATGTAGACACCATGTGCCCACATTGCAGTACATGCTGTTGCAGAGAGTTATTAAATGGTAAGGAGTCATTCCCAATTTGTAGAATTTGATGATAGAATTCCTCAGCTAAGGGGTCATTGTAAAAATGAGCTCGTATATTCTTCTTTAATGAAAGCTGACGATTAAACCTCCAGAGGTGAAGACTTCAGACACGCATAGATCTCATCAGCTCACGTATCCCGTGGTATGACTAGTAATATTCGACGGAAATCCTCTGCAAGGACAACAATTAAGCCACCTCCACCATAACCGTAGTATTGTTTCTAATATCCCTTAATGATCTATCTTGGGCTTCTAGTACACCACAGTGTGCCATCGTGCATTCATCCCAGATAATAAGTTTAGTTCGGAGAAGAATTTCCGCCGCTGGTGGTCGTTTTGAAATATTTCACATCTGGGCATCGCTGAAGTGTGTTTCCTTGAGCACAAATAGAGGCAGTTTCCTTTGCGGCCCTTGTTTTTGAAGATAAATGAGAATGTCTTCGTTTTTGTGGCATGGCTGAAAAGAGCGAACGATTGAGCAACGTATAAAATGGAAGACATAGCAATCTGAAGTTGTGCATTGTATAATTTCATTTTTAGTAACGAATGAAGAGATGTGGAAAAATTCATGTCAATTAGTATAGCGTTATTATGAGAAGAAGCAGTAAACTGTGAATGATTTGGCTCTGTTCTGTGGTGATAAGTGTAATGCATTCTGTTAGCTGATATATAGTGGAATGGATTACTGGTGTAATGGAAGTTATTGTCTGTCCAGAAGTGAAGTGGGGAGGATACAGTTTGTATGAAAGTGATTTATGTTCTTAAGAAGGATCAAAACTGTGTACTGTTTTATTGAATAAAAAGGGGTTAATATGATTCTGGCCAGGAATCTTGTTTTCAAAATCATAATTTCCCTGCTTCCTGCCGAAATTTCCTAATTTTTAACTGTTTTTTGAATTTTGTTTTTTATGCTTGTGAAAAAATACAGAGATTACAAATGTGGGAAATATTTTTGAAAATTTAATTTTTCGCAAAGAAATACTGAATACCCCTTCCCCACTTCGGCCACCCATCAGCTATCTGTTTTCGGGCGAAATGCAAATCTTGGTTTTGGAAACTTCTTGTCGATGGTCTATACGTGTTCTCTTTCTCTTGTATTTCTCTGACCATATTAGAGTCCAGAGGGCAATTGATTTCCACAATGGAGCTTATTTTGCCTTGTTGTGCCTCACAATATGTAGCCAGTTGTATTTTGATCTGGTTGCTGTTTTAATTTTTTGAGTATGTATGTATGCATGTAAAATATGTTATTTCTTTTCTAACAGCAAGCACAATACAGTTTTTGTTTTCTTGAACAGTGCCAGTTCATTTATATAAATGTATAATTTTAATTACACCTCCACCATTAATGATAGGATC
>NC_068996.1:2611374-2615256 GCF_001194135.2 Octopus bimaculoides | reverse complement strand
TAACCTGATCTAACAGCTTGATGCCTCTGTAATTATTTGTATCTAAAGCGTCCCCTTTACCTTTGTAGCAGTTGACTATGATGCTGCTACACCAGTCATAGGGTATGACTCCTTCGTGTATCACCTGGTTCGTAATACGGGTGACTAGGCTATAGCCAACACTGCCAGATATTTTGAGCATCTCTGCAGTGATTCCTGATGGGCCGGGGGCTTTCCCGGTCTTCATACTCTTAATTGCTTTATCTACCCTGGTACTATCAACTCGGATAGCTGGTCCCTCTATTGGGTCGACATAAGGCAGGCTCTCTTTCTCCCATTCATTCTCTTTATTCATATTATTCTGTTGTGTCTGGAGAGTCATTTTGTTTTTGTGCCTTATAATTTAACACACTCACCAGTAAAATTTCCACTTATTTTTATTTTCCTAAAATTTTTGTTGCATCTTGCAACCTTTCCAATAGTCTTGACTCTGCCCATTATTTACACTGCATTCCTTTTTGTTTGTGCGCATGTGTGTGGGTCAGTGTGTGTGTGTGTGTGTGTGTGTGTGTGCCTATGCATGCATGCATGTTTGTATGTATGCATATGTGTGTATGAATATATGTGTGTGTATGCATATGTATATATGTATGTATGTGTGTGCATCTGTATGTATGTATGTATGACATTTGTGTACCCCCCATCCCCATACACACTTATTTCTTTCCTCAATTTACTTACATTCCCATGTTTTCCACATCTACACCTCACAGATATCTGAGGTTTCTTGGCAGGATGTTAAACAGTTATCCTGCTATGAAACCCAAGCTGTTGCAATACTGGGTCTTTATCTGAGATGAAGACAATAACTTTGGTATTATGCAATACTGTCTAGTTCAGTGGTTAGTATAGTTTTTAATTCCAAAGTAGGAAGCTAAACCTTCCAGGCTGTTTCATATGCATATCACTGCCTTCCAAGATCTTTCAGATGTATATCACATACATATATCTTTCTTGCCGTCTCTCCAAGGAGTAGAGCTTTAGTTCTTGTAGCCTCTCCCAGTAGCTCATCTGTTTCACTGAGTCAATGTTCTTTGTGTAGTGGCAGTGGATTGCCACCAGTTTGACACTCTGTGGCATCCACATTTGGGAGTAGTAATCCAAACAACTGAAGACAATTGTCCTACATTGGAATAGCAAGGTATCCTTATTTCTAATTCTGAATGATCTAAAGATCCATCCAGCTGCTCACTTGCACAGTGTTGCCATCATGGTAATATGCACATGGAATGTTGCATCATTACTGATTCTGATTCCCAGGTCACACACTGATTCTAACCCTGGGATTGTCCTGCACCCTGGTACTATGTATTCTAATTGTAGTTTGTTTGTGGGCCAATAGCAGAGTACTTGAAACTTATCGGCATTTGACTGCATGTTATTTTCATTTGATCATTTGTATATTGCATGCAGGTCATTTTGCGGTTTTACTATGTCATCAGGGTCCTTGACCGCCTAAAATACTTTTGTATCATCAACATAGCTGATGAGAGTGGCTGACTGTACGACTGAGGGCATGTCTGAGAGAGCCACTACAAACAGTAGTGGTCTCAGTACAGTTCCCCGAGGGACTCCACTGCAGTTTGATGTTGCCCTAGAGAGAGCACTATTGGCTGCAACTATTTTGATTTCTGTCCTTTAAAAAGTCAAACAACGATTCTCCTAGTTTTCCAGTAAAACCAAGGTCAATTAGTTTGCGACATATTATCCCATGTGATATAGCTTGGCAAAGTTGAGATATATCACATCCACATTTCAGTGGTTGAGCTGCTACTTCAGAGCTCAATCATAATGTTGAAGCAGTTGTGTGAAGCAGCTCCTCCACATGAAGACAGGAAGGGGAACAAAAAGCAGGTGTATTAGTTTGATGCTGAGGAATAGTGGAAAAGTCTTTGACATTTTCAACAGAAAGAGAGGAAAGGAAAAAGAACAGAAAGAGAAAACAATGTGCAGGGATAAACGATTTATATATATATATATATATATATATAACAGCTGCATCCTCGTTACATGAGAAAAGCCATTGCCAAGAAGACTTACTGAAATGATCCATGATTGATGCCATGTGATGCCCTTATAAGACTTTTAAGCTCAGTCAAGTTTATTACATGCGAGACAACTCTGCTGGCTGGCAGGAGAAACAGGTGCTACCATATGCACTCTTTTAACATGTCCTTTTAGACCTCCAACCACATGACAAATGAAAGACTAGATTTGGAATATACGAGAATGTGTTGTTAATCATGACAATTGTTTCAACGCATCTAGCATCGATGTGTGTGTGTGTGTGTGTGTGTGTGTGTCTATATAATATATATTCTTTTATTTGTTTCAGTCATTTGACTGTGTCTATGATAGTTAATAAATTGTATGGTATACACCTGGTAGTTTACCACTTTCTCAGTTTGTTAGATATTTGATTAATAAGAAAGGTGAAAGATACGAGAAAGTTTACTGATCACTACAATTGTTTCAACTCATGTAGCATCAATCCCTCAAGGGTGGGATACTGTACAACTGATTCAGGTGTATCTTTCGGTGTAGATGAGTCTCCTCAGTCCGTGTTCAAGAGGGATCACGTTAAAATAAACTCTGTTTCACACAACTTATTATTGCATGTTCACTTCTTGGGCTTCAATGACAGAAATGGCAAAATGACAGATACTGTGTCAGGTCTTATAGAAGACTAATGGCAAAGAGCAGATACGAAAAGACATAAATATATCATAAAGCATAAAAAAGTATTACATATAACTGTTAGTAGATATGGATACACAAACGCACTCACACATGGTCAGGCACACGTCTATACTCTTATACAAATGTACACACATGTACAAATGCGTACACACGCATAGTCTGGCACACATACACATGCTAACACACAATAGGTGTTATTAAAGTCAGTGCTGATTAATGGCCAGAGTGACGATACCACTTGGGTATGGCTCACATATCTTTATGGCTCTTGTACACTCATAAGTACCAACACAAGGACAGACATATATTCATACGTACTCACACATATTCACAAGGTCCCGCGTATATATCTATATGTTCACACAGACACATTTACATACGTCTACAGATGAATCTTCATAAGTTTATACATAAACACATACACTTGAACATATTTCTGTACATAGATACTTCCACATCTATATAACTGCATAAGAATAGACATATACACTTATACAATTGTGCATAGATACACAGCCATGTAAATACACATAGATAAAGCGAACACACAGACATAAGAATATTATGTATCTGAAGACCTGGCAAGTAATGTTATACAATATAATAATGAAACAACGAAATGACATAAGTCAACATCACACCAACCATTCCATGTACATAGTGCAGTCTCTGATCATATATTCCATTCATGAATATTGGTAGGATCTGCAGTCCATAATTGCATGTATGTGCAGCCCATGATGGTACGTAAAGTAGATGGGTAGTTTTTTTTTAATTTCTTTGAGATGTCAGCTGTAATTTGAATTCTAGTGAGACAGTTGCAGGAGAAATACCTAGCTAAGGATAAACCTCTGTACCTGGCTTTCGTTGACATGGAGAAAGCCTTTGACAGGGTCCCCCGATCCCTTATCTGGTGGTCAATGAGGAAACTTGGGATAGAAGAATGGTTAGTGAGAGCTGTGCGAGCCATGTACAGAGATGCTGCCAGTAAGGTGAGGGTTGGAAATGAGTACAGCAATGAATTCCGGGTAGAGGTAGGGGTCCACCAAGGTTCCGTCCTCAGCCCCCTATTATTTACCATAGTCCTCCAGGCAATCACAGAGGAGTTCAAGACAGGTTGCCCCTGGGAGCTCCTCTATGCTG